>NC_073341.2:16206250-16510208 GCF_027580225.2 Misgurnus anguillicaudatus
ATGCCTCTTATGGCATTGTTTCTGCCTCTTGTTCACACAGAATGCTTTCCGTGATTGTTACGGCAATGTTACTGGGTCCTTTTTACGGGAGCAATCACAGAAAATTTAAGGGAACGTGTTTGTGTTCACACAGAAGTCTCTGTGTGATTCCAATTCTATGGAAATTCTCTGGGACCAAAGTGCTGTGTGAATAGGGTTTATGAAAGATATAAACAAAACTTTTTTCTTTAGAATACAGGGCACTGTTGACATATACAGTAGATAAATAGGTTCAATTTTCTGTTGACTACTCTGGTAGAAATGTTCAAAGTTATTCTGAAGGGCATGAGTTCAGCTGGAATACATGAGCTTCACATTGCTGGCACACACAGGACTGGATGACTGAGGTGTCTGAGCTCTAAAAGCACAGCACAAGTCAACAATTAACACCCGCTGAATAACCATGACCTTTTGCAATATAATACACACACAGATAGAGACTGAGATAAACAGAAGGAGGGATGAAAAGTTATTTACTGCCTGAATACAGGAAGATGGGAGACCTAAAATGGTGGAGATGTAGGAGGAAAGTGAGACTGGCGGAGAATAAGCGATAGAGAGAGGTAAAGACAGGGAGAGAGAGAAAGTCCTTCTCTCAGCATGTTCGACTCTAAAAGAGAAACGATGGAACACACATACTGATTCTCCATATGTTGGCCATAGAGAGGGCGGAACACACAAAAAAGAGAGACAGGGAGAGAGAGACTAAAAAGGATGGACAAGAGATAGTTTAAAGGCAGCCGGAGATGCTACTGAAGAGGGGAGACATAAGTCAAAGAAAGAAAGAGAGAGAAGGCAGAGAAAAGATATGATTAAAGGACGGCATTTGAGCTGTAGCAGTGAATTGAGGATGCTGGGGTTGTGAGAGATGAGTGTGAAAAGAAGTTAAGATGAGATTCAGAAAGCAGGAAAAACATGCTTCATGCTTTCGCAAGAAAATAAACTATTTAGTGCTCTTAAAAAATTTGCGGTTGAAAACATTTGATCTACCTTAAATCTACCTTTAAAATACTTTTAGTGGTACAGTTATAGGGATACATGATTGTGTTCCTTAAAACAGAGATCTGTGGCCACACTTAAAGGTCTAGCTAAGCACGACACGCCAAAGGACACACAATAAAATGTTTAATCTTAGACCCTGTGAGGATTCTTAACCGTTCCCAAATTATCATAAATCATTGTCCATGGAAACCTTTAGTCAATGGTCATAAATCCGAGAGGTGCCAACAGCTAGTATAAATGCATAATTAAAATCATAGTGAAGGAGGTAATTAGATGAGCTTAAATAAATCCACACCATGCCTCCGCTATGATCTCTGTAGTACTGAAATAAACCGCTCAGCCAATCAGTGCTGTATTTTACACCCACATAAATAACTAATATGTGTTCCTTACTAATGACTAATGGCCCCATGGGAGAGAGGCAGAGGAGGAGCAGGATGAAGAGAGAGGGAAAAAAGAGGGAGAGAAAAAGAGGAAGCGAGTAAATGAATACTATTTGCCAATGATCAAATGCATTCTCCAACAACAGATATCTTTTTAATCCAAGAGAAAAATGCTAAAATAAATTCTGAACACATAGCGACTGAAGAAGAAGTGAACCCATTGATCATTTGCATTATATTTATTGCCAATTGATTTTGCACTCACATTTACTTGTGTATTGCAAGGTTATGGTAAACGAAAACTGAAACTATTAGTAAATAAACTTTTTTATTAACCGACATTTTTTGTTTTTTCATTAACTGAATGAAAGTTTTCACAAAAAAAGAAAACTAAACTGCAACTATAATGTGCACCTGCAAAACGAATGAAAACTAAATAAAATGTAGGAATACAAAACTTTGTTTCATATTTTAAATGTTTTAGGATAGGCAGTCAAACCCGCACGTGACTAGTGTTACCAAATAATAAATAAGCAGATGTTGGTAGATCATTAATGACCAGTAGGTGGCAGGTTAATGTCCATTAAATTTTTTTTTTTTGAACAACAATGTCCATTAGAACTTCTGACGTGCACAGCAGTGTTAAAAATGTACTAGAAATACGCAGTGAAAAGTTGTAGACAGTTGTTTTTGCACAGTTGTTTTTTTACTTCCAAGCGCTAAATTTTTGAGAGGAGAGTATTTAAATGAATCACACATTGTTTGCTCTAGTCAATTTACGTATATTTCCACCATTATTTAACCTCTATGGACGGTTTCATTGAACGCACGTGCGTTGACGCGGTTACGCTTCTGGGGTGCGTTTCCCGAAAGCATCGTTAGCCAACTACTGTCGTAAGTTTTGTCGTTACTGATTACGTTTAACAATTTGGTGTTTCCCGAACCATAGTTCAAACGAACATTCGCAAGCTGCATCGCAAAGTTGTGTGGTTTGAACGACAGCTCTTCACCTGTCGTTAGAAGCATCGTTCCTTGTTATTATAATATGTAGACTTGCGTTGATCATGCTTTTGAACGAAATTTGCAAAAAACATTGTACCTTCTATATCCATCATTCTAAATACCATAATTCCTCAAATAAAAGCCATTATTCAAATAAATGCCGGGCCTCTGATAGTGGCCAGGGGCATGGTCATCGCGGAAAATTAAAGGCCGGTCTCAAATTAAGGCCGGGGAAAGATGAGTCCCCGAAATGAGTGAGAGCTTAGCGCAGCAACTATAAACGCCTCGTCCGTTTGGTGAGAGGCGCGTGCGATCCACGGATGCCTATTCGCGCAAGAGCACGTTTCAAAAGGAAAGACGTCAACTGCACAAGCACTCACCTTCATCTGCCTTCGTTAAAACCTTTTAATGCGCGCAGCAGGGCTAGTGAATATCTACGGTGCGCACGCAACAGATCAACTAAGCAATATTATAGGCATGTGAGAGGGCTTCATACGACTGAATAAAAAACACAGACTTAACATTACGATGGGTTTCAGTCTTAAGAGAGTGCTTTACCTCCTGCTTTGCTCAAAACAAATGCATTCTAATAGTGAAAGCGCGCCCGAGCTCAGATTGATAAAAGTACAGTGTGAGTGCGTGCATGGAGTAGGGAGGGGGGACGATCGCGCCGGGGCATGATTTGGATAATGTGAGCGCGGTGTTACCTCCTAAATGCATTCAAGTTCATCATAATGCACAGCTGCCAATAGATGGCAGTAGCTAGATGGGTCTCATTTAGTGCTTGTGACGAACTTTTCAACAACCTTGAAAAAAGATACTGTTAAAAAATGAATGAGCTCTATCCACTAGAACGCTATCGCTTTTAATTTAACAGCTAATTTAAAACAATTATTTATCAAACAGATGAAATTTGAAATAAAGGTCTCTAATAAAAGCCTGCTTCAAATAAAAGCCTGTTACCTTCGGCAGTTTAGGTAAATAAAGGCCCGGTCTTTATTTGAGGAATTACGCTATATAAAAATGTTATTTTTTGTCTTTAAGTTTGTAAACAGAATTAAAGCACTGCATTTGAAAACTGTGCATGTGCACAGTCCTACGAGCTTTAAGACCCTGGGAAATCCCTAGGAGGAGTGACGTAAGAGGGAACTTGCGCATGAATTAAATATATAAAAAAAACAACAGATAACTAAATCACGATAGTCATCCGGTGCAATATACGTTATTTACAGCGGTTATCTGACATAAAATCGTGTGCGGCAAAGTTACTATGCTTTCGGGAAACAGTCGTGACAAGGTAGTTAGTTTCTCCAACTATGCATCGTACTATGGTGGTTCAGCAGCGAGTTACGTCGATTTTCGGGAAACGCAGCACAGGTCGGAACTTTACTTCCGGTTTTTGTTTGGTCTGACTAGTGGCTAAAATGAACTCTAGAACAAATACCTTGTCGAAAATAACAAAGGTTTTGGTTTCCTAAAGACGAAAGGAGATGTTGGCGATCATTGATTACCGTTATGTGAAGGGAGGTTTGGCAGCCGGTTTGTAGTTAACATTGTATACATTATATAGTACACATTTTACACAGCAATGTTAGCTCATTGTCATTTTTTATATGGTTTAGCTATGAAATATAAACTAAGGTAATCTACTTGTTGTTGTTTTTTGATTGTTATCAGAAATAAACTACTCTAAAAGGACTTTCTTGTAATTGATTCTTAGCTGAGTTTCACAAGAAGTTACGTGTGTTCCACGAAAGCTGTTTGTTTATGTTGTTACTGCTGAAACTGTCTATAAAAAGCATGTCTTAAACTTTATTCTAATTTGCTCTGCTCTTGGAAATGAATTTTTGCGCCTGTGTTCTTTAAATTGTGCTTTGTCCATAAATCACGCGCAGAAATGTTCACTCCCATCTGCCATTTAAAATTGCGCTCTCATGCTAATTTGACCTTTGTGGTAAATCTGTTTTTCACAGAAAATTTGTTTTACCACAAAATTAAACATAAAATAATATGCTGAATGATGAATACAATTAATCTGTGAATAATTTTTAGAACAAATTCTTTGAGATGTTTGAACTGGAGTGCCAAAACACATTAATTCAAAGACATTTATTTTTAGTATTACAATAAGATCCAATAAATTGGTACTTGTGACTATTATCCCGTATGCAAAAGGGCATACAAGTAACCTCAATGTATAGTCCCCACTAACAGGAGAACACACAATAGCCTTTTCAACGTTCAACCCAGTAGAAATGTTTCCAATTAGAGATTGCAGTCGATGAGAATTATTGGGCCAAATCTGGGCTTTGAACGGCACAATTAACACATCTTACAGTATTACCACCAAACTGTGTTCCCTCTAATAAGCCTAGTTTATTTTAGCTTCATTTCCACTTTTTCTGAACACGATGATTCAACATTATGAAAGGAGACTGATGGATTGTTTCAGTCAATAGTCTTAGACAGACGAAGATGAACGAGGAAGAAAATGAACTGATCTGAGAGCTCTCAAGACACTTGAATTCAGAATACAGGAGTTGTGCTGCAGCTGCCGGCAATAAGCGAGCAAACATAATTATATGAGCCGGGTAACGGGCTGAGCCCACTGAGGCAGAGAGGAAGACACACGCTGCGTCTGGCGCTCTGTAGCTGCTGCTTTTGTTGATGCCTGTAACACTCAGAGATGCAGAAGAGAAAACATCTGCAGAATACTCAAACTTTAACCCATCAATAACAAATTCCATGTGTTTGCTTGTTTAGATCTGGAAATGTATGAAAGATAAAAACGCAAGGAAAATAAATGAGTAGTGTTTCATGTGAACTCCTAAAAAATGTGCAAACAACTTGCAGTGATTTGTGTTTTTGTGAAACACATGCAGAAGAACAAACACCCATGTACATGAATAGAGAGAACCTCTTTTTTACGTAACTGCAGGCATTGCTCCCACATAAAGTGATTTATAATCCCAGCCAGAGCTGAATAAAACTCAAATACCAAACACAATCTCTTATTCACAGTGATGAATTTCAAAAGAAAAATGGCCAAACATGCTAGATCAACCTAATGTTTACGGAAAAGAAATCAGGCACTTACTGTTTCCGTAGAGTTGATGTGTTGTTGGTCCCAGTGCTGTCATTTCGTTCCAGTCTCCCCCTTTCTTTCTCAACCGAGGCCGACCCACAAGACAGGCCTCGGCTCAGCTTTGCGTGCGTCCGTCGAGCCGGACCAGGCACCGTGGATGTGGGCGTGTTACTGCTGATGTTCTGATGCACACCTCCAGCGTTGTGGTTCGGTAGCGATGATGGCTGACCGGACTTTGAGATCTGGGTGAAGTTGTGGTTCAGCGTCGGGTTCTCGGTTCCTGGGGTCTTGTCCTGTCGAAGGTCCTTGTTCTCCTGGTTGACGCGGTCTAGCTGTGTTTCGAGCTCCTCGATACGCTTGCGTTGCGTATCTAAAAGTTTGGCCTGGTTCTCGATGATGTTATTTAGCTCCAGAAGATACTCCACAGCCCGACTCGGGCTGTCTGGGTTGGACTCCATAGTTGGGCTTTAGCCAGTCCCCCCCCCACCTGATGCGTACAGTGGGGGGGAGATAAAACAACTGGTGAAGGTGAAAGTAGAGGTTGGTTATAACTGTATCTCTTTTATATGTTGTAATTTGAGACTTGGCAACTTGATAACTTCATAAATAAACATATAGAGTAGCAGTGTTGTATGTAGTTGATCAACTACACTTTAAAGTTACTTAAACAAGTGCATCCATGAGTCCTTCAGACATTGATGGGTGACAGAGCTCTCAGCGAAGGAGTTTAAAGGTCACTGCTTCTCTTCTTCTCAGCCGTGATTGTACTTCAACAAGTTAGCAGTCCAGTAGGATCAAAGAAGTATGGCATGGACAGTTCTGAGCATCAACTTATGGCTCAATTTGAATCCATGTAATAATAAAAAGCCCAAAAAATGATTCATGCAAATTACTTATTAGATTTTAGTCGAAAGATGGCATCTGTGGAGACTTCCCTTCTGCTGTTTTCAGAAGACCGTAATTAAAAAATTTTATCATCTTGAGATCTGCTGTGCTACACACAACTCCAACCTGCTGAGGTAGCACAGTGGAAAATGGGGAACAGTAGCAAGAAAATACACAACTGATCCCTGAAATCACTGGATTCAAAATCTGTATAGCTTGAGATAAGCAACATACTGTGAAAGTAAACTAAACGGTTCTCTTTACTAACAAGGTCTGTGGTAACACAATAAAGTCACATAAAGCTGTCTCCAAATTGCAAAACTGAATAACAAATAAAATGTCCAACATCTCAAAACAGCATTCAGAGTAGCAAGAGAGAAATTTGCGATTCAAAAAATGAAACACCTGCACGCGCTCCTGTTATCTTCCAGTCGCGTGCCAGCAAAATATCTGTTTCAAAATAAAAATGTACACATATGGCTTCATGTTGTTGAATAAATATTTTACTCACGCCTCCCTTTATGGACGTTTTCTTTTCCTCAACCCATTTTTAGTTTTATATGACGCTTGCAGTCCAGTCAGACGCGAACGGTTTGCGGTTTCCCCCAAAAAATGCGCGCGTACCTCGTGCCTTTTTATTTTCACGTCGACGTCCTTCGAGTTTAAATAATACCGTCGCTTAATACTTTTATCACACAAAATACCTCAAAAAGGCGTGAATCTAGCTTGCTGTAAAGTTCAGCGCTCTTCTGTATTATTTCCCACAGTCAGCGACTCGTATGTTGACGCGCGCGTCGGTTTTCGAAGCTCGTGGATGCTGAGCGTCGTGAGCGTGTTTCTCACCTGACAGATCCGATGGCAAATGCTAGAGATGCGTTAAACTCGTCTCTCCTGCACTCGTCACACATTCGACCCACGCGTGATCTTTTCAATACATGAGGGAGAGAGAGATTCAACAGCGAAGCTCAGATCTCACAATAAACATTTTACATTTCACAAGAGAATAAGTGTAAGAGCATCCACGTACAAAAGCTTACCATAGCAACCATATTTCTGCAATTGGCGTAGAAACAATAGGCGGACTGTGGCGGCTGTTTGGTAAAATGTTTAAAAGGTTGAGTAACTTACAATGCAATACAATACAAAGTGTAGCAATGCTGAGTAAATACCTACCTGTTATTGTGTGGTGTTTGGGCTGTCAATCATCTTTGGACCATATGCTTTTAAGCTCATGCTGTGCACAACACGTAGCTACATAATTACATAGTTTACTATTCTATATGCAGTTTGTGATTTTTCTACTGTGAAAAGTTTTGGTATGGTTGTATTATTATTTTACTCTAATAAAAAAAAACTTTATTGTTGTTTAACAATCAATAAAACATTGAATAGGCTGTGTAGAGACCATGTTTTGATTTTATGTTTTTATCTCTTTTTGTTGTCATAGGCTTTTTGTTTATGCTTGCTTTTAAAGTTCTTTTCAATATGCTTTGCTGTCATCTACTGTTGAGGGCAGAAATTACATCTGCAGAGTCCACACACAAATTTATATGATTTACATATTAAAGACTTCTTAGAGACTTTTCTATAGATGAGATAAAGAGGCATTAAACTGTCTGCATAGAGACCAATATTATGTCTTAACCTGAGAGTAATTTGCTATTTTGTAGCATGTATAGTTGTTGTATTAAACAGAATGTTATTGCATGATAACATTGCATTGCATGTCATTTCTTGGAGCAAAACCAAAAGATCATCACAGATTATAGAACATTGAGAATCATCACTAGTGAAAGTGACATGCTTGTCAACCTATACTGGAATGTGACCTCTGCATTTAAAGGAGTAGTCCACTTTAAAGATGGGGTCCATTGACTTTTCATAGTACTATGATAAGTCAATGGACCCCATCTTTAAAGTGGACTACTCCTTTAATCCATATTGAACACATGCACTGAACACACACCCGGAGCAGTGAGCAGCTATCTCACCACCTGGGGTGCAATTAGAGTTAAGGGTTAGGACCTTGCTCAAGGGCACCACAGTTGCAACCTGCCGGCCGTGAGACTCAAACCCGGTAACAAGCCCAACTGTTTAACCCCTAGCCTACTGCCCTGTCTGTCTACAGTGAACAGGTGCACAATGCTGAATGCATTGACTTATATTATTCAGGCATTGAACGTGAAGAGGCATCTGTGTGTATGGTTGAAGATATTTTTTAAATCCAGCTTTAATGCATGGTAATGTGTTGTGTAAACATGATGAAATAAAAGAAAGTGACAATCTTTGTCAAGTCTGCAACACATACTCGAAATGTGACCTCTGCATTTAACCCATCCCAGTGAGTAGTGAACACACACACCTAGAGCAGTATTCCAGCACCTGGGGAGCAATTAGGGTAAGGTGCCTTAAGGGCACCACAGTCGCAACCCGCCAGCCGTGAAACTTAAACCGGCAACTCGCGGTTTACAAGTCAGACCATCTAACCACTACTACTACTGCCCCTAACCTATCTCTGTCCACAGCAGACAGAGATACGTGATAAGTTTTAGTAATAACATCATTAACAGATGCCCTTCTTGTGCTATAGGGGGCAACTGGGGTATAGTCATTTTTACATATTGAATTTTATACAAATACATCTACTGACAGTGTTTACATATTTTCAAATATGATTCTTTCCATTAGTTTATCTAACGTTGTAAATATGTACATTTATATTGTTTTTATAAGTTATGTCAACTTATCACAAGTAAAAAAAACAAGCTATTTTAACTATGTTCTGCATTTTTTTTTTACAGGGTGGTGGTAACTTGAAAATGTATTTTAATTTAAATAGAAAAATGTATTCTGTCTATCCATCCTCTAACCATTCTCCCTAATCTAACCCAGTGGGGTTAGATTAGGGAGACATATTAAAAATATTAAATTAAGGGCTGTCAAAAGATTAATCGTGATTAATTGCATACAAAATAAAAGTTTGTGTTTGCATAATATATGTGTGTAATTATTATGTATAAATTTAAGAAAAAAAATTATGTATACACACATATATATATATATATATATATATATATATATATATATATATATATATATATATATATATATATATATATATATATATATATATATATATACATATACACACGTACATGTTTCTTAAATACATACATAATTGTGTGTGTATTTATACATACAAAATAATTAAGCACAGTGCACACACATAAATACGGAGCCCCTAAGGGGACATGGAGAAAGAATTAAATAAAGTTTAGTTTCGTATGCGTACATGAAACTAAACTTTAAAAAAAATCTGCATATGAAGGTTTCGCGTGAGCACATGAAAGATTCACATAAACGCGCGAAAGTTTCAAGTGAGCGCACATGAAACTAAACTTTTGATTTTTTTACTCCAATGTCACCTTAGGTGCTTGGTACATATATTATGCAAACGCAAACTTTTATTTTGTATGCGATTAATCGCAGTTAATCTTTTGACTGTGCCCTTAATAAATTATACAATGTAGGGCTGTTGGTTAGTAGCCTTATTTTCCTGATGTTTAATTACACAGAAATTATGCTAAATTAATGTATTTATAAAATGTTATATTGGGGGGTCCCATATCTCGTGGCCCCCAGTTTTAGCACTGACATTATTTAAATTAAACATGACATGGCCATTTTATAAGTCTCTTCATTTTGATGTTTCACATTATGTGTCAGAACATTTAGAAAAATGTTGCCATCATGTTTTTAAGGAAAACCTGTCCTCACACAAGCAAGAAAATTCACTCAAGAGTCACAATTCATTTCAGATAAATACATATGTTTATTATAACTTTCATATAATTTGATACCTGCATTAGGGTTACATTGGAGAATAACAATATAATAATAATATAAACATAATATAATATATATATATAATATATATAATTATAATATACTGTATTTATATCTATTTACAATCAGTTGTATGGCCAAAGACGTTAGTATAGGGACGTAAAGACAACTCTAAAACTGACACTTCAGATTGAACGAGTAATAAATATAGAAGCACAGGATTTATTAGTGAAAGCTTATGACGCATTGGCTCATACTCTTAATATTATGATATGTTTAAATATGCACTCATTCATTTGTGTGAACCATTTACACCAGACTTCAACAAACTGATCCCAGACCTGCTGGGGAGCAGTGAGCACACCGCTGTCTTTTCTGCTGTGATTTAAAATGGTAAAATCTTATGCATAGTTTAAATGTGTTCAGTGTTCTGGTATGAGAAACATGATGAAAAAATATTGGTGATGTTTTGGCAGATCAGAAAGCAGAACGTTTGAAAATATGCAAAATAGAAACACAGCTGATTAGTAGGCACAGTTTGTAGGCTGAACTCTAATATTCGTCAGTATATCAAGCTACTGATACAAGGACACAGTATAGTTGAAAACTCTCTCACTTTTACTAGCAAGCTTTTCACAGAGATTGAACTAAAGAGGCCTTTAGGCTTGGCACAATGCCGATATTGCAACTCTAACATTCAATAAAAACAATATTATATCTCTAGTAAGAATTTTTGTTTATATTTCATACAGTATTGCTGGGAAAATCAGTGTTGAGAGGTATAATGTAAAGTATTATTTAGTATTGTTACAAATATATTTAATCTGTACTGTATATCCACATATCTGTTTGATATCTGCAGCACATATGTTATGGACCACTGTTTTATGTTGCTTATGTTCTTCTCTAACATAATAAAATATATGTGATAAAGAGTAATTTTTATATTAATGTTTAAACTTTTCTCAGTGTTTCTGGATAGGATATAAGGGCAACTTTGAGGTTGTAGCATAGGGATCATGCTCTAAACATTCAGGATCAAACAACAAAGACCCCAACCCTTACAGTTTGTTTATATGCTCCCTGAGATGTCAGAGACCCAGAGGGCACACAGAGATGTATGAACATATACAGTAAAGTAAAAAAACAACCAAGCAAAACATTAATAAGGGACAAATAATTGGCCTCTTAACAGTTACAGTTGACAAACAGTACACACACCATTCACAACAATTTTGCAAGAAATCACCCTCAGGTGTTTATAAGTGATCAGAATAATACTTATTTTATAGAGAAAGTGCACAAGAGGTGCTGAAACCACACAGAATAAACTTGAAATTATTAAAACAAAATTAAATTGTGAAGATTACTGAGGGTAATGGGGCATAGAAGTAAAAATTGGACTTAAGACACAATGTAAAGATACCAAGTGAATTTACAATACAAACATTATGATATAAACATAAAAGTTGGTGTTGAATACTGCAGACTTTCTTTATTATCGACAAGAGATGAAGAGAGAAGAGCGTGAGAGAGCAAGCTGAAGTGAGAGCTTTAAAATACTTTATATACGTTGTTTATTAAATTATATTAAGTAATAAGTAATTAGATGTGTACTGACAATTTTACACAAATTATTCTTTCACCAAAAGACTGTTAACAATTAGAGTTACATTTTTTTTTTAAATAAGGTGCTTGCTTATAAAATTTGTTAAAAGCTACAATCTGTAACGTTTGGCTCTCTATCGAACAGAGCCCCTAAGGGAACATGGAGAAAAAATTGCGTGCGCACAGTGCGTGAAACTATCGCGTGCGCAAGTGAAACTATTGCGTTTAGTTTTGTGTGCGCACGTGAAAAAGAAAGTTTCACATTTTTTTTTCAAAAAAAATTCTGCATATGAAGGTTTCGCGTGAGTACATGAAAGTTTCGCGTGAGCATGCAAAAGTTTCACGTGAGCATGCGAAAGTTTCACGGAGCACGCGAAAGTTTCACGTGAGCACGCAAAAGTTTCACGGAGCCCGCGAAAGTTTCACGGATCATGCGAAAGTTTCACGTGAGCACGCAAAACTTTCACGTGATCATGCGAAAGTTCACGGGAGCACGCGAAAGTTTCATGTGAGCAAATGAAACTAAACTTTCGATTTTTTTACTTCAATGTCACCTTAGGGGCTAGGTACTATCGCCACCTCAGTTTAAGGAATAAAAATGTAGATTACTTGATGTACATATTTTTACGTATATTAGAGTTGAATGGCATCAAATAGTTTTAAATTGACATTTTCTGTGAAATCATACCCAACAGCTTAAAGATTTGTTCACACTGTAGTCCGTGATTTTTCGTATCCGTTTTATCTTATTCGGTATTCTTGATTTTGGCGTTCATTTGTATGGTGGTTCTGATGTCAAAACACCTCTCAAAATGCTTGCTATGGATGCGAAAATGCTGAAAATTGAACCTGATGTGATTTTTTTAAGTCATAATTTTTTTTACGTGCAAAAAAGTATTTCGGACCCAATGTGCTAAGACTTTTAAATCATTATTATAAACTTGCCGCTGCAATTAGGTAGGGTATTATGCTATTTTTAAGGACTTGCTTTATAACTTATTATTGTTCCATCCAGATAAAAGTTTGAATCCTTAACCGTAAATATGATCAACACTACTAGTAATGCTTTTTTAAGTAAACATCAGTTATTCATAAACTATTTTTCTGTTCCTCTACCTCTTCCTACCAATGGTATCCTCTTGTCTTTTCTTCCTAGCCTATGTGAGCCAGGTTGTAACCAGGGGCCTGGAAGTGGGGGCCCTGGGGCCCTCTGCATGGATTTTGATCTAAGCGTTTCGTTCAAATACACAGTGAGACCAGAGATACTGGCTGCAGAAATGCTACTATCAGACACACTGGCCCCCGACTCAGATTCTGCATAGTCAGACGTCGCAGGTGTGAGGAAAGCGAATGGGGTCTGATTGAACTCAGCGTCCCCTACAGGCCTCTCAGAAGAAATGCCAGATAAGGACCTGCTATGCCGAAGCGGGCGGGGCTGAATTACTGGAGGCAGGACTAGGACGCCTGAAAAAGGTCGAGATTTATGACTCGTTTCTGCTACATTCCCGCGTTTTTGATCCCACTGAACCCCTCCTTCGGTTTTACCATTCAACTCCCACTCATGCGCTTCTTTGTTTGATTTGCTCTCATTTGCTCTTTCCCAATCTTTCCCTCTGTCGCTCTCTGAAATGAGCTCCCTCCCTCTCTCTCTCTGCCATTCTCGCTCTATCTCTCTCTCCCACTCCCACTCCTCCTCTTCCTCCCACTGCAGTTTAGGTTCAGGAAGTCTTTGCTTATGGATGTTTTGTGTGATCTGACTTTTCTCCTTTTCCACATCTCCCTCGCTCTCGCTGCTTAGCCATTTCATTGTCTCTTCACTCTTGCTTGGCTTTTTCTCTTCTTTCTTTTTACTTTTCTTCTTCGATTTCTCTTCTTTTTTAATCCGTGCCTCCACTTTTTCCCCACTCTGTCCTTTTAGTGCGTCTCTGGGCAGGCTTTGTGACCTTTGCCTCCTCTTTTCGTCTTTAAACTTTCGGCCCCTTCTTTGACTGCTGCTCTCATCACTATCAGGGCTCTCCCGGTCTCCTCCATCACTTCCCCGCCCCTTCTGTTGTCTCCGCCCCTTCTTGGTTTTCCCTGGTTTTTGAAAGCTGGATGAGATATCCTGTTGGGCGCGACGACGGGTCACTGCAGCCAAATCCGACTGCAGGGCTTGGGGTGAGGAGGAGACGGCTGCGACGTGATCACGGTCTGAGAGTTAAAATGTGTGGAAGACAGACAGAGGAAAAAGTAAAGAAACAGAGAGAGAACATTGTTATATTTATGGGTAAACTATTCACTTAGTATCAATTAATTGTTGTAATGTTGTTCCAAACAAATACAACCCTTATGTTCACTTAATAGAAAGAATTGTAACATTTTACTGGTCACCATTATCTGTCCAGATAAAATGGATGTGGACTGATGCTTTCTAGTTTAAAACATTAAATAATATAATTCAAATGGACTTTTTATAGACTACAACCTAGATGTAAAAATATCTTCGTAAACTATTGTTGGCTTCTTAGAAAAAAGAGTAAATGCTTTCTCATTTTTAAGTTGCTTTGTGACAGACATGACAGACACGGTCACTATAAACTCTTGTATGGAAAGGTGCTATAAAATCTTTACCATAAATGTTAAAAACAACAAGAGCAGAAAAATTCAGTCCCTTTGATTTACAATTTTTAAAGTTAAAGTTTTACTTTGATCTTGTGCAATGCTCTTTAGTTAAGTGTTTGAGGTCATTCTAAATGGACTGTATGCTTCACATTTAAAGCATTTCAGACTCATTAAAACTAAAAGCTACAATGTTTTGAAATGCTGAAGCAGATATTTGATATGCTAATTACAAACGCGTTAATCCTACTAAATAAGCATACAAAAATTTGTCTAAATAAGCAAGATAAAAAATTATGGGGGGATGCAAATAAATCAATAAAATCTGTACATTTATACCTTTGGAATAAAATTGGAAAATGAATGTTAACTGTTACATTTAGCTCTGTTATACTTTTAAACTGCAATCCGTAACTTATGACTCTACTGATGTCTCTGTTTAATACATAAAATTAGAGGTTACTTTACACACACATCTTTACATGGGTCAAATGTTGTCAAATTCATATTTCCCTTAAAAATCTTACCTGACAGCTCAAGCTATAAATCATTACTATAAGCTTACTGTTGGGAATCATCATATGGTAAGGTAAGGAGACAGTTTTGAACACTGATTTTTTTGTACTTGCTCAATATCTGATTTTATAATTAACCAAAATTTAATTATACAGATTGCAGATGTAATGTTTTATGATTTTTAATGTTCATCAGCTTTAATTTAAAGGTCACCGAATATGACAGTTTTTCAAGATGTAATATTAAGGGGGTCGCACACCGGACGCGCAGCTCAGCGCCACGCTGTTCTAAAATCGAACACATTGTTTTCTATGAGTATACGTACACCGGCGCCGACAGGTGGCGCCTGTCCGCGGTGCCCAGCTACAACTCAGGCCCTGTCCCAAATGGCACACTCCGGACTTTTGGTCCTCCTCAGAATCCACACTTTGATGACATCATGTAGTGCCGACTTTAGGGACCCTTGATGCAAGTCCACGAGGGTGCACCAGAGTCGTATTTTGGGACAGACTCAAGTGTCACGCCGGAAATAGGAAAAGAAGTTGCCTGTCAGTGTGAACTTCTCCATTCCATCGTCTGATTGCTCTTTCGCAAGGACTTCTGGGTTGGTAAAGTGCGCAAAGCCTGCTGCAGTGCGGGCTTCTCCGAAGACTGCATCAAGGGGGGCGCTGATGAGCACACTTCAAAGCGTAAAAATGACAGAGGGACACCCTATGGACTCATAGACTAAGCGAGCACGCGCAATTTAAGGCCACGAGACTGAAAGTCCACACGAAGTGCGCCATTTGGGACAGGGCCTCAGTAAGTTGCTCAAATCCCTGTCGCACCACAGAGTGCCACTCACATAGTTCAACAATAAATAACATCATATTTGTCCCAAATCATTAACGAATAACATTGGCTTCTTACGTATATATTTCGCATTTTTAAGTAGACGCTATGTGACTAAGCTTGCGCTGTTTAATGTGCACTTCTGTTGTACGATACATCCGAGTTGTCCTAGACGCGTCCGGTGTGCGACCCCCTTTAGTCACGGATGTCTCCAGAATGTGCCTATGAAGATTAAGCGTCCAAATACCCTATAGATCAGGGGTGCCCAACCCTGTTCCTGGAGTGATACCGTCCTGCAGATTTTAGCTCCAACCCCAATCAAACACAGCTGAAGCAGTTTATCAAGGTGCTCAGGGTTGCTTGATAATTACAGACAGGTGTTTTGGATCTGGGTTGGAACTGAAGTCTGCAGGATGGTAGCCCTCCAGGAACAGGGTTGGGCACCCCTGCTACAGATAATTTTTTATACTTTGTTGAAAAGGCCCATTTTGGGGGTTGTGCAGGAAAAAGTGCTGTTTTTGTATGTGTCTTTTTAAATGCAAATGAGCTGCTGCTTCTCTCCCCGTTTACTGTTATCATAATGAATGTGCAGTAATGAATTATGTAAAAAAGATTTAAAACAGAAACTATGACCTAACTGTGGTCAATGGACGGATGTGGGCAGGGCCTGCGCAAAGTGATGTCAGTTTGCTCAGAAAACACCAACTGTTTGTCCCATGAAACTGTTAAGGTTTATGGGGGTTAAAAAAAAGTGGGTGGATTTTTATCATTACAGAGTGATTGTGTACACACACAGGCGACACAATTATGTTCAAACTACATATAAAAGTGTCTCATATTAGGTGACCTTTAATACAGTAACATGTAGTTTTGCTGTCTTAACACAGGCCATAATATTTACAAAACAATTATGTAGCCAAACTTTTATTTATCAGTACAGTACATCTGATTTTGGACAACTAACAAAAGTAAACCAGCAATCAGAGTTAGTATAGTGAATATCAGTCTACATGAGACGAACTAGGATTTAATATTGTCATCTATGAACAGCTTTAAAATAATACTAATAAGTAAACTACTGTAGACTATAAGTAAATTAATTTCATTATGTGGCTACTTTAAAACCCATTACCTCCATTGTCATACTGTACAATAAACAGGTTGACAATCACAGTAACACTCGAAGAAGAAGTTGTTATCAACATACGACAACCAGCAAGCACAGTCAGAAATGTTCAGACGACAGAGAAATATGAGAGAGATGTAGAGAAACAGTAAAATGGAGAACTAACAGGAACAGCTACCAACCGCGTATTTTCTGTCCTTCCAATCACATAGAAACACGGTTCGCCCAGCTTGGAGTTGGTCATACAGAGAGAAAGACTGGAGAGCTCCACTGAAGGAGGAGAAGCCAAAAGAATGAAAAGAGGAGTCAGGAGATCAGGGAGTCGGAAAAGAGATTATGAAGAAAGAGTGAAAGAAGGAAAAGAGAAATGAAAAATGTACATAATAGATCAAATAAAACAAAGAGATAAAATAAAGGGTGAAGGACAAAACAAATGAGATGACCCAAAAATTTAAAGCAAATAAACAGAAGTGAATGTGTTTTTGTAAAAATAACATAATATTGAAAGTTGTTTGATGAAAAAAAAGAATAGAAAAATAAAAAGTCAAAATAAAAAAGAAGAGAACAGTTGTTAGTAAGCTTATAGAAGAACAGCAGTATTTACTTCTATGAACAGCCAAAGATTGCTACATGACATAGTGTCACATCTTACATTATGAATACATAGTTGTGACTGAGATTTGTTTATTGTGATTATTAGTAGTAAAAAAATGTAGTTATTCACTGTTGAATTCTTACCATAGTCAGGGACATATCCATTGCCTCTTTTAAAGACGAGATGTATTTTGCTTCCTCCAGATCTGATCTGCTCTACAGCCTGAGCGTGACTCATACCCGCTGTACTGTTACCATTGATCTCCACCAGCTGATCACTCACCTGAACACATTCATAAAATGTTGCCTTTAAAATTGTCCAAATGAAGTCGTTAGCTACTGCATCCGCAAAAATAAAGTTTTGATATATTTATACTCGTGCTCAGTGTTGGGTGGAAATTCAAAATATGTGTTCTGAGTGTCATGTGTGTTGCTTGTGTTTTCAAAATATGTGTTTGTTGCGTCATGTAATCCATGTGCATCATGTGTTTGGTCAAAATAAGTGCCTGCTGCACACGCGTCAAGAGCGTTTATGATAAAAGAGAGCTCACGTTCACAAAATACACGCAAGACACTCTCTTAACAATAAACTCTGATTACGCATGAGATTATGCGGGTATCTGGCAAACGCAAGCATCTCTTTTATCATAAACCCTTTAGACGCGTCTGCAGCAGGCACTAATTTTGACAAAACACATGATGCACATATGTTCACTCGACGCGCCAAAAACATATTTGAAATGACGAATCACACACATGACGGGCTACATACATGTTGTGACAAACTTTGCATCGTGCGCCCTCGAAAAAAGAAGTCACCGTACTGTATATATGGTTTTGCGGTCCAGAGTCACATTTTTATAAATTTAAATAAATTTAAATAAATATATAAATAAATATTCATACTTGACATCCCAAATACTCAAATTTTTTTAGCTTCTAACATTAACTTATCTTACACTAACCCATTTTGCTATCTATTTTAGGGATTTCTCTGTCGTTGTTGTTTACAGTTTTTTGCGATTGCTATGACACTTTTTTCGGTGCTTTTGACAAGTTTTCTAAACTCTTAACGCACCAACACACCTAAAACACACAACTGGCAAAACAGTTAATTTTATCCTCAAAATCACACATTGTAAACTAAACTCTCACACTGTTTACAAAAACACTGTAAAAACACTGTAAACATGTTTCAGAATCAACTAGTTATACCAGATCACCAACACATGCTCTCTTCCAACTGAAACATTTAGTCATGAAATGTCATGAAAAACACAAACATAAGATGGAAAAACAAAAACTGCATACGTTTATGTGTAAGTCTGTCCTAGATTGTATTGATTATAGACTGAGTTTTGCACTGCAGTCTCTTTTGAAAACTTGTTTATATTTTTGTTTAGTTGGGTTAAGTAAATCCATGCATTATGTTTGTTTTGCTGCAGCAATTCAAGACAAAAATGAATCATTCATCTTAGAGTACAGTTTAGGAAAAAAGGTAGACAGAATTGCTGCAGTAAAGACTTTACAGTATTTACAACAGGACATTACTGCAAGATAACAAACATATTCAATATTACTTCCATTTACAGTAAAAAAAGTAAAAAATAAACAAATACAAACAGAAAAAGCCACTGAAGAATAAAGCAAAAAAGAAAATCTCATCATCTACTCGACTGCGTTTCTATTTGGCCACATGTTCTCATTCACATTACACCTGATTTTTCTCTGGCAAGGCATCTTGTGAAGAACCTTTTGCCATGTCTCTGACAGTGTTCAGGTGTGATGTCTGGGAATGCACCATCTATTACATCCAGGTGGTACTGGAGAAAAACCTCTCCCTTGTCATGGTGGTCTTCCGCTGACTCGTGCAGACATATATCTTATTTTTGTGTTGCTCATATTGTTCCTTTTCCACACAAGATCAACCTATAGAGGCCCTCCTTTACTCTATTGTATGCCATATGGTCATGCAATTGAAAGAACCTGAGTGTGTTTCCTAGGTGGGAATCAGCTGTGATTTATATATTTGCATTGGTAGAATAAGTTTTTCAATCCCAATGGAATAAAATACAGGGGATATATTTATGTTTCAATTCATCATATAAACAGATGTTTACTTTGACTATAAGTGAGGTTTAGCACATGATGTTATCTGTTTTGACATGCTGTGTGAAAGCATTTGTAAATTTGACATTTAAAATCTATTGTTTTGGTCTTGTTTGAGCTTGTCTGTAAAAGAAGTTAAAGCATTTTACATTTGTGTTAATTGTATGCATTTTGTGTTAAACCAACAAGAAATGTGTTAATAGTATAGCTTACATAGGTGGATGTAGTGCTAACTGTGTTAAGAGTCTTGAAAACTTGTTAAAAGTATTGAAAAATCTGTCATAGCAATCGTAAAAAACTGTAGGATGATTTATTTTAACTAACCCAAACCCATATAAAAAGATTTTGGGAGTTTTATCCAGGTGAATGTAAAGATTATTTAGTCTCTTTACAAAACATTTTTTCTAAAATGATTTTGTTAGACATTTTGTTTTCCAAACGTACACATACACACACCTGTATTTTGTGGCTGCGTGAGGCTGGTCCACCCTCCATCAGACCCAGCACATAGAGACCCATGTTATATTCACTCCCTCCTCTGAGACTGAAGCCAAAACCCGTTGGTCCTCTCTCCAGCTCCACACTGTAGTAGTGCGAGGCATCCTGATTTGTGTGTCAAAAAGAGAGAGAGAGAGAGAGCATTACTGCAGTTGTTATTATGCCACACAGCTTATGTAAAAATGTAAAAGTACTGTGATATTGTATCTCACCTTCGGTTTTGACCTGTTCGATTTCCTGTTCTTATAATCAGGGTCATAGTCTGCTTGATCTGAAGAATCTGAGAAAAATAAGAGAGAGTACTGAGAATATGGATATCCAATTACTGTAGGATGATTTCTTAGAAAATTGTGATTTTCGAAACAATTTGAGGCAAACCCGCATCTTGTAATACAAGCATTGTTGCTCATTGTTAGTTCATAGCTAGTGCGAAAGCTTATAAAAGATACTTTATTTTAAAGTGTTAAAAGCATTACTCATAAAAATATGTACTGTATGCTATTATATTTACATTTATTAATTTAGTAGATGCTTTCATCCAAAGCAACTTACCAACATTTTATCTGGTGCAAATAATATTAATTACCACCCATGAAAGCAGCAAGTAAACTGAATTTTACATTTAGGGATTTGATCTTTTATTGTTTATGCTTATTAATCATGGCAGCAATAATTAATAAATTATTATCAAATCAGCAGAGAGTGATTTAGATGAGCAATGTAGCCGAGCACACATTTGGCATTTTAAAGAGCTGACTCAGGCACCTGTATTGCAGTGTAGTGATGCTGTAAAGTCTCAGTAAAGTATGACAGATAGTGGCAGTCTACTGCATCAACTACAATCTACAGCAGGACTCAGTATCCTGAAGGACGGGGAGTCACACTGTACAGTAGCTAGTATTATTATGTGCATCTGCCATATTACCTCATTTGCATAATCCCTTTAGTGAACTGTGCACTAAAACAGTGCAGACAGCAGGTGTCATAAACAAAGCAATCATAAAGTGTAAATTGTTCTTCATGAGTGCTCTTATGAATGAATTAGGACTTGGCGTTTTGCTTGCATTGGCTATAAAAAATATTATGGGCATTATTATTTGCTGAAGTTGCAACATGAGGAAAGAAGATTTTCAAAAAACCTTAGAGATAATTCACATAAAAATGAACATTCTGTCATTATTTACCCACCCTTAAGAATGTTTGTAGGGGCACGCAGTAAAAAATCCCTTAATGCAATAAGGAATGTTTACAGTGCACCTTTACACTCATTAGGTATTCACAAATATGGGCAAAATCATAATCCTGATTGTTTTGGTAAAAACCATAATCACGATTATTTAACATGACTACTCAGTGACTTTGAAAACATGCATTTATTCAAGTAAGTGTTGCAACAGGCTACATGTGTCAAAGCAGTGGTGCCTTACAAACACAGCAGCATGGAATTCATATTTTAGTCACACAATAATTGTTTGACCTTGATTATCTTGTTTTTGTAACTGTTTGAATCAAAAATTGAAAGATTAATTGCACAGTCCTAACTTCCTTGGTATTTTTTCCTACTATGGAAGTCTGTGGTGCCCCGTTTTTTTTTTTTGTTACAAACCTTCTTTAGAATATCATAATTTTTTTCTTTAGTAGAACAAAGACATTTATAGAGAACAACCTGATGGCGACTAAATGCTTTGCATTTTTGAGTGAACTATCACTTTAAGAGTGAGAAGCACTGCAACAAGAGACATGTACCATTCAATGCATTTAATGTTTAAGTTTGCCATTACAGATGTTATGTCAAAGAAGTGTACGTTTATTAGTTCGGTCATTGATAGTCATGTCTGACATGTAGTGTGCATGCATGTGTAATAACATAATTTGTGAATATATGTTTTGTGCAGCATTGATGTATTGGTTATGTTAGATGCTGTACAGAACATGTTTAGCCAGTGTTTGTTAAAGATACATGGTTTATTATGGACCACGCACACCAGATTATACAGATCCTTACTTATTAGAATCTTTTATTATTATTATCATATCAGAAAAATGACTTTCATAGTATTTTGTTTTGTTTGTCATGTCTTTAATTTTAAAATGTTGTCAAATCTTATATTTGGGCCACTGACATCTCCAGTTTTTAGCTTTGTATGTCTTTTTTTAATATACCTTACATAGAATCTTAAAATGTAATATTTAACTTGTCTATGTTTAAATCAATGTAGTTTGCACATTGTACTAACTATTCTTGTCTACTAGCAAAATCCCGCTTTTAAAATTAGGATTATAAAATGGTTTGTTTCAGTCCTTGGTTTTTGATTGGTCAAAAGCTGTGTATTATTTTGCTATGACCACTGCACCCAACCATTCTGTGTAAAAAACTACTGCGCAGCACCCTTAGCAACCACCCTTAGCAACGACTATTTTTCCAAGTAGAAGGCATTTACTTTTAGTGATTTTACTTTAAATAAAAGTTCAGTTGATACATACTTTTTGTTTTATTATTTCTATTATGTGGTTACCATTTTATAAAAGGTAGCCTGCTTGAGACTAGTGCTCGTAGAATAAGTCAAGACTGAAGGGTCATGTCTAACAACACCCTTTAGCCGTGACTTATTCCACGATACAGCGTAACCTCTTATACTTAATTTCTTATGTTTACTTGGTGTAATAGACTTACGAGCACTAGAGCGTGGTACAATGGTTAAGCGCAGTGTATTTCCAGCTCTCCGCAGTATCTGTGCCAGCTCTCTGTGAGGTAAATTAACCACTGATCTTCCATCAACAGCTTCCAGTCGATCTCCAGGTCTGATCTGCCCGCTGCGGGCCGCAGGACTTCCTCTGCGCACCGTCACAAACCTGTGAGGGAGGAGAGACGCTGCTGCAGAGGAAAGAAAGAAAGAAAGAAAGGACATTTTTAAATCACAAATAGTAAAATTTACAATTACATAGAACAATAATATCCTCAATAAATCCATTTCTACTTCCATTACGTGGTGTAGAACAATTAGGAAATATTACAGTCAGTACCTGTTCCTAAGAAAATTGCTGTTTCAGCAAAACTTTGACAGTGATAATACCTCTAATACGCTGTCATTTTAACAAGCTTAGCTGAGAATTTGTGGATATAGAAAGTGAGCGAGTAAATTCTGAAAACTTGAGCAGAATTAATGTGGCATTTAAATAAAAAAAAGTATTTGGTTGTGATTGACTTTTGGTAAATTAACCAAACAAATACACATGGTAAGCATGTCAAGCATAAAGATGAATTAATTAAAATGAACAGAGAGATGAAAAATCTCTCCTGAGAGAAAGGGTTCATGGATGTAGGGTGAAAAGAGTAAAGTGGAAATAATTTAAATGCAATGGAGATAAAGACTGTGAAAGAAAGACAGAGAGGGAAATAATTTATTAGGGTGACAGCAAAAAGACTCTCTCTCTCTCTTTCTCTCTCTCACACACACACACACACACACACACACACACACACACACACACACACACACACACACACACACACGTCAAAACCTATTTCAGGGTGGCTTTTAAAGACATCTATCATTAATACACACACTGAATCAGAGATTTTGTGATGCTGTATTAAATCCTTCCTGTTATTAAGTCAAAATCTGCATTGATGTTAGAAGTGCAAACTCAAACACTGATATGATGAGAGAGATTTAAATCAGATTACAGATTTTTATTTTGAAAACCTATGAATGTGGTTGTATGAATTCATACGAATTACCCAACTTGTAAAATCTGTACAAATTCTCGTGAGATAACGTTGAAATGGCAGAAATATGAAACTTGTGGAACATGTAGCATTGATATTTATTCATCATTATTACATTACAATAAAATTAGAAAATAGAAACGTACACTGTAAAAAATTATGCAGATGGTTGCCAGTAACTTACTGTAGACGATAAAAAACTAAAAATGTTTCATGTTCATTTAACTTTGAACAAACTGTTGCCAGTAAATAACATAAATGTAAAATCTACAGTAAGTTACTGGCAGCTAGTTGCCAGTAACACCCAGTAATACTGTAATTTCTACAGATTTTTTTTTACAGTGTATTGTGCAGAAACAAAAAAGTTTTATTTGCATATATTTTTACAGCACACAAAGCATTTTAATCTTTTAAAGGTGCAGTGTGTAATTTTTAGAAGGATCTCTTGACAGAAATGCAAAATAATATACAAAACTATATTACCAGGGGTGTATAAAGACCTTTCATAATGAACCGTAATGTGTTTATTGCCTTAGAATGAGACGTTTTATCTACAACCGCAAATTTTAACGTTAAAAAAATACTATATTTCTGTAAATGTCATGTTTATTTTCTATTATTTCATGTAATAATAAATAAGCAGTGGTTTTATCTTTTTAATATACATTATTATAAAAGTAAGTAAATCTTTTCTTAACCTTATCTTAAATAACCAAGACCTATTAAAACTTTGCACTAAACTAACAAAGTTAATTTCTGTATAGATTTATAAACTATTATAAAAAATGTTTTTTATGTTTCTGTTTGGATTTATTTTGGATTGTTTTCAGTCATAGTATTGACTTCATTATGTTCTTTATTATTTCAGTTTTAATGAATTTTCTAACATATGTGGAAAAATATTATTAAGTGAAAGTGATCCTAAAACTTTTGAATGTTACATAAGCTAGTTGGAGAGAAAAAAATAATAATACTGCTCTATGTGTACTTGAATAGTAAGCTAATATATTATACTTCATTATATATAGCAGTATACCTACTTTTATCTTCTGTACAATTCTCCTCATCTTTTCTTTTTTCTTAACCTGGGCACTCTTTTCTTATCTATAGTTTAAAATGTGTTGCATACATCTACCGCTTTGCCTCCCTCGCTATGCGGTGTCTCTATTAGATGCTGTGACTTGAGGTGAACTAACCCCACCGCAGCTCAATCTTCTCCACCCGGAAGTAACAAATCTTCTCTGGACAAACACTACAAAGTCCTGACCAGATTAACTGATCACATGTTGACAATGATATGATTGACGCGAGGTTCAGTTGAGGAATTAAAATCCGATCACGCATTCCGTTATCCTCGACATCAAGGACACGGAGCGCGCGCGGTTCATGGCTTCGTAGCAACGGGTGACGCGACCCACGCCACGAACGCACCTTCCGCTCCCGAGCACTTTGGAAAGTAATGCTTTTACTCGTTTTAACGTGTTGTTAGACGCGACATGTGAACGAACTCTTAAACGTTTAAATCAAAAATCAAACGAATATAAAACAAAGTGAATAAAAATCTTTCTGCGGGCCAGATTATGTTATATTTTTGAAAGGTGACGCGAAGGGGAGGGGGAGGGCGGGCTGCAAATGCCCGCGGGCCGGGAGTTTGAGACCACTACCTTAACGGACAAACTTTTTTACTAAGTTGTCTCCAACAATGACATGTTTGTCCGGTGGCGGCTACCGTAGCTTCTCTATGTGTTTCAAAAGCAAGAGGTGAGCAGTGGACTGAGCCGTTGGTTGCAATTCGCAACCTCACCACTACATGCCGCTAAAATTTACACACTGCACCTTTAAGTAGCCACCATTTGCCAAGATTAGATTTCTGCTTTTATTGTTTGTTTGGCAGTTGTTGCCACTTCTCTGTACTTATCCACTCCACATCTTATCCATTTACAATTTCACCATTTTAGTAAATAGTGTATATCTTACCACATGGTTATAAATTTGCTTTTAGTTGTTAATTGTTAGTTGACCAAACATGTCCTCTTAAAACAGCAAGCCTATTTTCTGATGTGGCTATTCTTGTGTTTTGTCTACTCTAAACTGACTCCCTAAAAAAGTGCAATGTTTTGTGTACACACTAATAGAGCTTTAGTAATCTTGCAGTCACATGGGTACACTATATGGCAGTAAGAACGTGTTTATGTCCCTAAACCAAAGTCAATACGCTTGTCTCCATTAGTTTGTGCCATTAACTGACAACTACATCATGTCCTGTGCTGACCTACTTAACAACACAAATACATTTTCATTCTTCGAGGGACAAATATTCCTGTGCTAACATAAATCTCATTCTCTTTTCTTCTCAGGGATCAACCTTGGTGGGTATGTGCAGACGTCTTCATTGATGTTTAATGCTGACTCACTTGCTTTAGCTCTAAGGGAAAGGGATTTGGATTTTCTCAAGCCAGAGGGAGTATCTTTAAAACATTGACATTGGATTATGAGGTTGGTCTGATGCCAGTGTAAGATTTGCCTGGGAGGTGTTATTACAATTCATTTACAACAGTAATTGACTGAGACCACACTTATTGTTTAGTGACAATTCAAGTCTTATTTCACATTTAAAGTCTGAATTCAATGCAAAGTGACTTCTCAAATGAGATGCATTTACTATAATTTATTCCCTGACATTTAATGGGATTTACTGTAGAGTAGATGTACAGTTGTTGTAAATGTCCACTATTTTAAATGGTTACCCTCCACGTACACTTCATTAAGTCGTTTATCAGTTGGCCAGGTTCCTAAATACAAACTTGGCGTTGATAAACCTGCCGTCATAAACGCAGGGAGGGATGTGTTAATATGCATATGGTTGTGACATCTTAAAAAATCTAAATCTTAATTTCTCATAGTCATTAAAAGTCCAGACTGGTAACCCTAATGATGCTGGCTTAAAGCCTATAATGGGTAATATGGGTAATACATACTAATATATAATCAATATGCCAGTAAATAAGGCACTTAAAGAGGAGAGACTCTGACTGTAATAAATGTAAATCACTTCAAATAAGAATCCATCAGCTGGCCATTTTTGAAGGACATTTGTGAAAACATGCCCCCAGAGCAATCACACTATGCAATAAAAGTAAATCAATAAAAAGGTGACCTTGAACTGCTTTACGGGAACACATTTGGGTACACATTTTGAGATCCTGGTGACAGCTAACCCCAGTATGCTATATGTGACCCTGGATCACTTAGCAATAGTTAACAATACATTGTATGGGTCAAAATTAATTATTTTTATATGCCAAAAATGATAAGGATACTAGGTAAAGATCATGTTCCAAGGTAAATATCGTACTGTAAATATATTAAAAATTAATTTGTCATTAGTAATATGATTGCTAGGACTTAATTCGTAACAAACTTAAAGGAGATTTTCTCAATATTTTGATTCTTTTTGTACCCTCAGATTTCCAAATAGTTGTATCTTGACCAAATATTGTCCTATCCTAACAAACCATACATCAAAGGAAAGCTTATTCAACTTTCAGATGACGTATAAACTCTCAATTTCAAAAACTTGACCCTTATGACTGGTTTAGTGTTCCAGGGTCACATCTACTGTATAAATGTGCAATGAAGAATTTACATGTGTCTTATAAGTCATTATGAATAGCTTTATAGTGTATTAAATAGACTATACAAAACCATCTGCTATGTGACAAATCACTAAATAGAAGAAATACAATGCATGAAAATTTGTGACTATGATATTAAATGATGGAGTCGAGAACAAGACACGGTGGCGGATGACAGCCTTAATCATGTCTGTCACTAAAAATCATTCTTTTATACAGCCAGCGTGACTCATACAAATCTGTCTGTCTAGCACTTGTATAAAGATGGGAGTGTGTATAAAGATCAGACTCTATTATATTTTGTCCTGCATTGTTTCTTAGACAACCTACATGTTCCTTCATGACACGCACATAGGATTTAATCTGAACTTTCTTTTCCCTCTCCATCTGTTTGCTCCCCATTTCTTTCTTCCATCTCATGTGATCTGTCACTTTCCTCTTATTTCTCTTGATTATCTGTCCAGTCCCTCCTCCCTCCCCATCCTTCTCTATACGTTGAGTCGCAGCAGCTGTTCTGTTGAGTCAGAATCATTATAAACGCCATTAGACTCAGGAAACCCAACCTGCATGCAGAGTGCAACTCTTTCAGCTATAAACACATTTGACACTGACCACAATACACTCAGTGCTTTCATTATCCAGTGTCTGTGAAGCAGACTTTATGTTTTATGTCAGATGTTACACCATTTGTAATACATTCGTTACATTTGCACTATTGTAAATGTTGACGGAGAGCTTTGTTTATGCCTTTTATGCAGTTTATTTACAAGTAAGTCCTAAGGTCATGCAACCAATATTATAAGTTTGGGCCGGTAACATGTGTTTCATCTTTTTTGACATGCGTGAGATGGAAAATGTGTTTGGGAAAACTTATTTAAAAGCAGTCATTATTTTACAATTACATTTTGTGTCACTATCACTGTAAAAATGCTGCAGTGCTTAAATTGGTTATTCAAGTCAATTGAATCTACTATTTTTTAAGTTTTAACTAGTATATATTGGCATTACTTACAAATACTGTAGGTTGAAATTATTGAACTTAATTTATTAAGTTGGAGTTCAACATGTTGACTTAAAAAAATGGGGCAGAAAATACACAATTGACCTAAACAAAAGGTTAATACACAACTCAACTGATATTGTTCATACAATTAGAGAAAGAATCTGTTTTACAAAACTATTATTAACTCTTTACCAACCTGGGCCGGGTTTCCCAAAAGCATCGTAAGGCTAAGTAGATCGTAAAAATGATCGTACGAATCATCTTAGAATTGGGCTGTTTCCCAAAAGCTTCGTAACTTAAGTTGCACTTGAAAATCATCGTAGATCTACGAGTGGTCTGGAGTAATCGTTCATTCATAAGTGCATCGTAAGACAACAGAGTTACAAGGTCACCTACAGGACAACCAGCAAATTGCACTGCTGCAATGACGATTATGTAATGTTTTAAATGTCTATTTATTTATTGGGTTCTTCTTTGTTTATTTTATATTAAATAAATTCAAATGAGAAATCAAATTTAAATGACTAAACATAAATTAATAAAGAAGGAAAACGTATTTTGTACAAGTTGGTAAAAGTTTTTTGTATTTTGGTAAAAGTTGGTATAGCAAATTGATAAATGGTTCATACCGATTGCTGCTATAATTCATCTAAAGATTGTTTTGAAGGGAAATAGCATCTAATTAAAGAAACCAAATAAATATTTACGGTACAATGCAATAATCCATAATAATAAATAAACATAGATAATAAACAACAAATAATAATAATAATAATAATAATCTAAACTATAATAGAAACGCAGAAGGCATTTCGCAGTGGGACGAGTCCTAACTAAATACGGAAAATAATATTTAATAAATTATTAAAACACTTAAAAAGTCATTGAACAATAATGAAAATATATTATTAAAAATATTAGTGCACATCGGCTGAAGATCATTAGCCTAAACAAGCTTCTGCTACAAATTCGAGTCATTCTATTGGTGACATTTCAGCACTTGACAAATGGATAGCGACTCGTAAATAGCACTTAAAACTCAGCTGCGAGCGATCGTTTATACATTTGTACATCGTTTATACATCGGAAAAATTCGCCATTGGCAGGGAAGAGTTTTCTCTTAATAGAGGAGTTAACGCGTCAATGGCGGGGAAAGACTTAAGGTGAATTGTGTAAAAAACAATTTTGGTCAACGGAATCAAACTGAACAATTAACATTTAAGCATAGATGTTTTTATCAAAAACGACTTACAAGTGCATACAAGCAACTATATACATACAGTAAGTACAGCATATCTGTCCCAAACCCAAGGCCATTGCACTGCTAACCGTATTGCTCAGTTGTAGAGCAAAAGGTCATGGGTTCGAACTCGGGAAACACACATACTGATAACAATGTATACATTGTAATGCACTGTAAGTCCCTTTTGGATAGACGTGTCTGGCAAATGTATAAATGTAAATAATCCTCTACTCATTGAGCTACATTGTAAATAAGGATTTGTTGTTTTAACTTAAAAAAGTAAGTGTTCATGCTGTCTTAAAACTTTTAAGTTCATTCAACTTAAAAATATTAGTTAGCTATAAAAATGTTGAGTCACCTAATATTTTTAAGTTGAATTAACAAAAATTTAAGGCAGCATGAACACTTACTGTTTTAAAGGACAAGTTCGGTATTTTACACTTAAAGCCCTGTTTTCAGATTGTTTATGATGAAATAGAACGGTTTTGACTGAAATTTGGACATATGCGGCTGCCCCGAGAATTTTTGGGTGTTTGTGTTTCACCTTCCACCTCTACAATGGGTATATAGGTGCACAGGAACAATCCTTCCTAAAATGCATTAAACTTTCGTTTACAAAGACGTGAAACTCACCGAGTGGTCAGGGGTGTTCACTGATATGCTCACACAAAAATCGCTGAAAATTACGCATTCCAACAGGTTTTATCGTCGTTTTTGCCAACTCCATTGCCTTGTATTGGATGTGCTGTGAGGTACGGTATTACTCCGCGTCGGGAACTTTTGCTGCGTCCGAAATCGCCTACTACCATACTATATAGTTTGCAAAAAGCACTACTTTGCCTACTATATAGTATGGAAGTAGGCGGTTTCGGACACAGCGTATGTTTCTATTCTTGCAATTGGCAATGGCGGATTAGCCCCACCACCTGGGCTGGAGTGTCTATAATTCAAGCTCTAAGCGGAAGAATGTACGGGTGTGAGGCGTTTGGAAAAATAGGTCCACAAGTTAACAACGAATGGTAAAACACCTGTTGGAAAACATCTTTTGCAGCGATTTTTGTGTGAGCATATCAGTGAACACCCCTGACCACTCGGTGAGTTTCACGTCTTTGTAAACGAAAGTTTAATGCATTTTAGGAAGGATTGTTCCAGTGCACCATTAAACCCATTATAGACGAGAGAGGTGAAACATAAACACCCGAAAAATCAGGCAGCCGCATATGTCGAAATTTCAGTCAAAACCGTTCCATTTCACCATAAACTATCTGAAAACAGCGCTTTAAGTGTAAAATACCGAACTTGTCCTTTAAGTTGAAACAACAAATCATTTTTACAGTGTATCAGAAGTCACTGAGTTCACACATTTCAGGGAAAATTAATCTGACTTACTTGCAAATGAAAAATCTTATCAAGCGTATAAGCTTTAAATTCAAATAAATATGTGAATGTATAACATGCTAGAATACGCTAAAATTTCCTTTAGAAAACTCTGTTTTGTTTTTTGATAGTAAATAATTCAATAATCATATCTCAAAATATGCATTATTTTGCATTCGACTTCATCAAAGCATAACATCTGAACGGATTACAGTATGCTTGAAGTGTTACTAATGCTGACAGATGGACCACAATTTAAACACAAAGGCACTGATGTGCACTTTGCCAACTTAGTCTTGATGTAACCCTGGACCATCTTCAAATAAACAGTAAGCTATGGTATTAAGATGAACCATGTATAGTAGAACACAATATGCTTTTAATTTCAGCACACACACATGCAGATAAAAAGTTGCCTGCCTTTGAGCTTTAATAACTTAAGTAACACAGTGTTATAGGAAGTGTATGTGATAGTCGCAGTCTCTGTTCAACTTCATCTTAATAAAAGCGCTGTGCAGCTGCAGCGTGCTGGCTGCCAGTGTAACACTATTCACTCCAGGAGACCAGAGCTGAATACTAAGATACAGCACAGAGAGTATGTGTGTGATGCTCATTATGAAACTCTGGTGCGCTGCTGCAGTACTTTTCACACTACTGCCGACGTTTCTAGAACTGCGACTGAAATCAGCTACCATAAAAAAATCTTACACTTTCCTTTACACTGCCACATACTGTGTATCATCCATTAACACTTCACTTCTGCTCTTATTGAAAGTCTGTAAGAAAGTTTCTCCTTTAGCTACAGGTTTATGTCGGCTAACCTGCCACAATAAGCATTGCCCTAGCTGCATTTGAAACCTAACGCATTGTATTGTGGGATATCATTGGAAGGTTAGGATTCAACCAGACCAATGCATATAATGCAAAGACTGGATTTGAACATGCCTTAATGCCTTCTGCATACTACCTGAGAAGGCTGCATGTTTAGCTACACAAGCTTTTCCATGTGAATACTGTATAACTATTCAAACTTCATGATTTGTTAATTATTGGCTTTCTAGATCCACCCACTGTGAAATCTCATTGGTCCAACAGACACCATGTACAACATAACTGGACTAAAAACATTGAATATCTTCTCATTTCATTGGGATTAAGTCACGTCGTATAGCACTTTTACGATTTGTGGGGACAAATCGCAAATTGTTCATTGCTTTGCATAACATCTGGTTAGGACACAGTGTTAACCATAACTAAGAACAGCTCCTAAAATTTTTCAAATGCTTCTGTTAAGACACCAGCAATGTAGAGACCAGGGTTGCCAGGTCTGCGTAACAAAACCAGACCAATTTCCGATCAAAACTAACCCTATCACCAAAACTCTAAATATTTATTTATTTATTCTTAATGCCATTCCAGCATCTATGCCTACATTCATGGCGAGAACTGGTTAATCTATACACAAGTTAATACACACAAGTTGATCTATACACACATTGGAGGAACGGCAATTTGACATCTCCAGTTCACCTAACCTGCATGTTGTTCGACTGTGGGAGGAAACGGGAGTACCCGGAGTAAGCCCACGCTGACACAGGAAGAAAACCTGAACCTGCCTGGGCTCAAAGCGGGGACTTTGGTGTGAGGCAACAGTGCTACCCACTGAGCCACTGCGCCACCCCACAACTCAAAATATGCCACTCCCATCCATAAAGTAAATATTTTACAGTCACTGTTATACATTCCAGATAATTTCTCCTTTAACAATTATTGTATAATTCATAAGTAAAAGTGAAAATGCTTTAAGATGGACAGTTTAAAAGTATCCCAATTCTGCTGAAAGCCGCAGGCCTGGCAACCGTGCCAGTGACATTTTAGAGTTCAATATAGTTTCATGTGCAGAGTTTCTTGTGCCAAGTATACACAATCCAATCCTCCAAAACTGCCAAATGTAGCATCTATTTACATACAGTATACTGTATATCTATGGCCTTAGGTGGTTTGAAAGAGTAAAGGCGGAGACGAATTTGCATATTCATAGATATACCATGTATACTAAATGAGGCATGAGAGTAGAGTTACATTAAAGAAGAAATGACTGTGCCAAGCAAAACTTTTATACTTGCTATTATGATGCACAAAGATGAGTTATTGACTACAGACAGGGGTGTCATGCACCAAATTTTTAAGGGGGCACAACCTTTTTACAGGCCATATTCTCATAGACTACACAAACAAAAAAAGGTAAGAAGCATTTATGAGTTAATTGAATTGCTATTTTACACATAAATAAAAAACTGAGTGAAAAAATACACTGACAACTCATTTAAATTTACATTGATCCCTGAGTTGAAAAAAAAACCTTTGATGCAAGTAGATCTTGGGCCCTATTTTAACGATCTGAAACGCAAGTGCGAAGCGCGAATCTTGGGCGCTGTTGCTATTTTCCCGGCGGGAGAAAAAACTCTTGCGCCAGGCGCAAATCAATAAGGGGTTGGTCTGAAGTAGGTTCATTATTCATAGGTGTGGTTTGGGTGTAACGTCAAATAAACCAATCAGAACGCTATCCAACATCCCCTTTAAACGCAAGTGCGCAAGTTCCATTGGCGGGTTGCTATTATTATGACGGATTTACCAGGCGCACGCCAGGAGCGGTTCACAGCCGAGGAGACCCACGTTCTTGTAAGACCAGTCAAAGACAGAGAAGTTGTTTTGTATAGGGATGGGAGAAACCCGCCCAAATCAGTGTAGGTTAAACAGGCGTGAGAGGAAATAGCCACAATTGTCTCATCAGCTGGCATCCCCATCGTTGCGCCCAGCGCTACAATGATGTCAGGAGACGAGGAAAACCCAAGCTTGTCAGCATAAATCGGGCACGCCGTGTAACGGGAGGTGGATCTGTCTCTACACAGGACCTGACGCCAGCAGAGGACATCGCTGCGTCCACCCTCACCGCTGAAAGGGTTTGGGGGCTTTGAAATCGGACCCAAGAAACACAAGCAAGGTCCAACCCCAAAGTAGACTTACAAATCAAGTTCATATACATTTCATCTTATGAAAACATTTTAATTATTATTTACATAAAATAAACGTAATACAGCCACACAACAAACTTATGAAAATATTTAAATCGTTATTTGCATGATAATATTTTAACGCAGCCACACAATAAATAAAAACTATCACCACTATGCTCACCACAATGATTTCCCTTATCTCATGTGTTAATATTTTTCATTGTAACAATTTGGGATTTGCAAAAATAACTGTTGCATCTGTGTAGATTAGATAAGCAAAGTGTGTGCGCGTTGTGCATGCTATACATTATGGTCAAGCATGCGCCCTTAAAATAGCATAATGAACCACGTGCAACGCGCCACTGACTTTAGACTCGTTTTTTTTTTGTCAGTGTCACAATTGTTTTTTGAAACTTCAAAATAGCAACAGGGATGGTTTGCGCTGGAACCAGCCTACATTTTTGCTCATAACCACCCACGGAGCGCAAGTTCCTTCCCCTAGTTTGCCGACGTGCGTCTGTGGAGGGAAAAACCCGCTGTGCGCCGGTGCAAAATACGAATGATAAATGCGTCACTGACAAAGTCAATTGTGCTGGGTGCAAGATAGGGCCCCTTGTGTGTATGTAATGTAATGTAATCTAATGCTGTAATTTTTCATTTCAATTTAATTGCATTGAAAGCATGCAACTTAAAAAAAACCTAGCCTATAGACCGTTTCAGCAGTAACAACATAAACAAGCGGCTGCACGTAACTTCCGGTAAAATCCGCTAAGAATAAATAACAACAAAGTCCTTTAAACGTAGTTTATTTATATAACAAGCAAAAAAACAACACATAGATTACCTAGGAAACCAAAACATTTGTTATTTTCGACGAGGCATTTGTTCAAGAGATCAGTTTAGCAACTAGTCAGACCTTAAAAAAAAACGAAACCGGAAGTAAGGTTAGGATCCAGACGTGTATCAGGTGCATCCGATGAAACCGTCTATAAATTATTTTTTTTAAATAAAATTAATAGAAGTCATATTTGACCTCAGAGTCAGAGCACATGTCCATGCCCCCTCTAGGTGTGGATCTAGACCTAAACATTAAGAAATTAACTTTAAACCATCATCTTTGTACAGCACAACAAGTAGGGGTTAACTGAATTGCGGTAGTGGCTGCATTTCAAAAGTCTTACGCACGTTTGTGGGGGTGTTTTTTTTAATTTTATCATATAACAAAATGCAGCACCAACAGCAACGTGTCTCTTGACTATGCACAATGATGGCACCAGCGCTGTTCTGTTGCATCTGGGTTTGTATAATTCATTAATAATTCATTGGTTCAGGAATGAAGCAAGGGACTAAAGCAGCGAAAATCTTAGAGTGAAGTGAAGAACAACTGATCATATTTTGTCTATAAAACAAGATGAGAAGTTGCTATGTTTATTTTGAGGTTGCATGCAAAATCCACTTGACCCAAAAATCCATGGGGGCACATGCCCACTCAGTTTGAAAGGGCATGACACCTCTAACTACAGAGACCTTAAGAAAAGAGAAATATTTCAGTCTGCTGTCTGTTTTAAACACTTCATTTCTAGAATTTTATATAATTTTAATAACTACAGAACTGACAAAGCACTAAAAAACAGGATGACTTAGGCCTGTACAAGTGTTAAAAAATAATAAAGCACTCCATAGTAGTTGCTGAAGATTAAGAACCTTTTCATTTTATCAACATTCAGTTATAATATTTGTCTAAAACATGTTAAGTAACTACTTAAATATATTACATGCATGAATATGAATTAACTTTGTCTCACTGGTTGATGGAACAAATGTGTTTGTTGAATTAGTTAACTGTACATGTACAGTTAAGCATTTGGACATTTTAATCCAAAGTGACTTACAGTGCATTACATTTTTTATCATAATGTGTGTTTCTTGGGTTCAAACCCATAACTTTTCACGCTGCTCACGCAATGCTCTACCATTGAGCTACACATGATCATATAATGAACAGAAGTACATGTTCAGAGGATGTGCAGCTATTGATTAAAGTACAGTGCAATTCAGCAAAACCCGAAGCTGAGAACACACTGTGCTTTACCACTATGTCACAATAATAGCTCAGTTTGTGCATTTGATTCAGTTGGTTGCCTTCTGTTATACTTTTGGTCACAAGAACATATATTTTTTAAAACTGTTGTGTAAAGAGTTTTAAAGTATATACAGATCTAATACTGTAAATAACACACATACACTAATATATTACCAATACCAATAAAAAAGTTAATTAGCTAACAGTTGAAGCTAACAGTAAAACATACTATAATAGAATCTATTAACAATCAGCATAAGAGAGATGTAACTACTAGCAGGTCACCAATTCGATAAAACCGACTAAAAGCAATAAACAGAAAAATAAATGTAGTTACGTTTGGAGTCCTTCACACTTTTCAAGGCTGACTGCAGTCTCTCCAGCATGGCTTGGTGTCTATATGTGTGTGTGTATGTGTGGATACAGGGTCCCGATCCAGATCACACTCCGCTAAAATCCCAACACATGTGAGAGCAATCACGCGCGAAGGTCATAGTGTGAAAACAAACGGAGAGCGTAAACAAACAAACAAGTTTACAAAACAAACCACAACACGGATCCGTCTCGCTTCGTGAGCGAGCCGCTTACTGTAGCAGATTCATTTTGCTTTAGCATCTGGAGTCAGTGAATGAGAGGAGAGAGAGAGCGAGCGACAGAGGGAGGGCGACATAGGCAGAGAAAATGAGGGAATAGAGAGAGATGGAGATAAGAGGAGGAGCGATAAAGGAGCGAACAATTTAATCCTTGGATGACTGCAGAGTGGAGGGGTTTGCCCATCAGGGAAGTAATCGTGTGTAATACATGTGTAATCTGACTTTGGCATTGTTCATGTGTGCCAGGCATGCCAATAAAATGGCATGTCATGGTAACTGAGCTATAAGTATTTGAACACCCTGCTACTTTGCAAGTTCTCCCACTTAGAAACTAAATGTTAATATTTGGTACATTAGCTTTTGTTTGCAATTACAGAGGTCAAACATTTCCTGTAGTTTTTCACCAGGTTTCCACACACTGCAGGAGGAATTTTGGTCCACTCCTCCACACAGATCTTCTCTAGATCAGTCAGGTTTCTGGCCTGTCGCTGAGAAACATTGAGTTTGAGCTCCCTCCAAAGATCCTCTATTGGGTTTAGGTCTGGAGACTGGCTAGGCCATGCCAGAACCTTATGCTTCTTACAGAGCCACTCCTTGGTTATCCTGGCTGTGTGCTTCGGGTCATTGTCATGTTGGAAGACCCAGCCTCGACCCATCTTCAATGCTCTAACTGAGGGAAGGAGGTTGTTCCCCAAAATCTTGCAATACATGGCCCCGGTCATCCTCTCCTTAATACAGTGCAGTCGCCCTGTCCCATGTGCAGAAAAACACCCCCAAAGCATGATGCTACCACCCCCATGCTTCACAGTAGGGATGGTGTTCTTGGGATGGTACTCATCATTCTTCTTCCTCCAAACACGTTTAGTGGAATTATGACCAAAAAGTTCTATTTTGGTCTCATCTGACCACATGACTTTCTCCCATGACTCCTCTGGATCATCCAAATGGTCATTGGCAAACTTAAGACGGGCCTGGACATGTGCTGGTTTAAGCAGGGGAACCTTCCGTGCCATGCATGATTTCAAACCATGACGTCTTAGTGTATTACCAACAGTAACCTTGGAAACGGTGGTCCCAGCTCTTTTCAGGTCATTGACCAGCTCCTCCCGTGTAGTTCTGGGTTGATTTCTCACCTTTCTTAGGATCATTGAGACCACGAGGTGAGATCTTGCATGGAGCCCCAGTCCGAGGGAGATTGACAGTCATGTTTAACTTCTTCCATTTTCTAATGATTGCTCCAACAGTGGACCTTTTTTACCAAGCTGCTTGGCAATTTCCCCGTAGCCCTTCCCAGCCTTGTGGAGGTGTACAATTTTGTCTCTAGAGTCTTTTGGACATCTCTTTGGTCTTGGCCATGTTAGTAGTTGGATTCTCACTGATTGTATGGGGTGGACAGGTGTCTTTATGCAGCTAATAACCTTAAAGAGGTGCATCTAATTTAGGATAATAAATGGAGTGGAGGTGGACATTTTAAGGCAGACTAAAAGGTCTTTGAGGGTCAGAATTCTAGCTGATAGACAGGTGTTCTAATACTTATTTGCAGCTGTATCATACAAATAAATAGTTCATACATTGTGATTTCTGGATTAGAACTTGCAAAATAGCAGGGTGTTCAATCACTTATAGCTCAGTTACCATTAAAATGCATTTTATTGGCATGCCCAATAAAATTTGTGCCCAATGTGCACAAAACAGTAAGTGAGAAATACATGCACAGTCTAGTGCTTCTGGAGTGATTTCTCAGTACTCATTGAATGGACACTTTTCTATCCCATAAGGCCATATAAGCTCAAAGTCAATAAATGAATCATTTAAAAATACAAGAAGATGTGATTTGGGGGCCCTTTTCAAGTGTAAGTGATATAAGTACAATAATATGTATTGCTCAAGGATAAATTGTACTTGTTTAACAACACCTGAGTACACTATTTTCAGTATGTTATAGGTGAATGAACATGAAAAAAATTGGCGGATGTAGTATGTCCAGAAGGTATACATACTACACCCACACATACTATATAAAACATATTAATGATCTGTAAGTAAATCTTATTTTATGTAATTCACTGTGTACTGTCACAATGCACGATTATGGATGCAACCTAGGTGTGTTGGTGGTAGGGTTGCCCTTCAGGAATTGAGTTGAAAAGCCCGGGTCCTTCAAACTCAACAATGATTTTCGGAGCCGGTATACAAAATCACAGTACTAAACATAAACTAAATAGATCAAGTTAGGACAGAAGAATCTCTCTCTCTGTTATTCAAACAGAAGAATCTCTCATATCAAAATACACGGAAACAGCTGCGACATTGGGGACAGGCACTTTTTTAGATGCTCGGGCTCTTAGTGAGAGCCATGGCCTGGATAAAAAGCAAAGAAACACTGAGCAAAATGAGGTCATTGTGGACTTAGGTATAGGAGAGTGGGAGGGAGAAGGACGGGTGCGTGTGTATCCGGGCCTGTGTGTTGGCAGGACTCAATGTTGGCATGACTCTAAATGACTGTCAGTCAGCAAAGCTAATACAGCTGCCGCTAAAAAAGACGATTTATTCATATAACACAGTCTGTGGCCTCTTTACACTTCTAATGCTTTAGGTTCAAGCCAAACATCAAATGACATGATTTGATTAAATTATAGCTTTCAAGAAAAAGTTTTCAAAAAGGAGCTTTCAAGGATTTTAAAGGATTTAGAGATTTCCCATCTGAATGGATTCAGTTTAAGTGCAGGAATGATAAAATTATGTAGTGTAACAAATGATGTACTGTTCACTATGCATATGTATTAGGCACTCAGTCATATTGTATTGAATTAAGAATGATTCTGTTGCCCCAAGTGAAATACTTTTGCAATGTACTTTACATTTTCATGGTTTTATACCACTTCTTTGTTACTTATTTATTTCTTGTCTCTACTGGTTGTGCAAAAAGTTTTAGCCTAGATGTCTGGTCTGTGTTTGGACAGCTATTCAATGTCTTATTAATGCAAAATGACTTACTCTTTTTGGTTGAATAATTGCCCAATTGGAGTGCATTTTGTCATGTTGTACAGGTGTTCCAGTAGCTCAGTGTCTTATGCCAGCAACACAAAGGTTGTGGAATGTATGGATTGAATGCACTGTAAGTCGCTTACAGTGTCTGCTAAATGCAGAAATGTCAATGCTGTAATTTTCAGTGTGAACAGAAAAGTGGCCAACGTAATTTGTGTTTTTTCCCTTATCCAATTGAATGAGGGGAAAGGCGGGCATTCTGTTGTGGTGACAGAAGTTTACAGTTGCTTGAAACAACCGAACTGTACTCACTCACTGTCTCCTGTGTGTTTTTGCACCTCTTACGGTACATTTACATGGGGTGTCAGCATCAACGCATCTCATTTACTTTAAATGGGTGACATCATGCGTTGCCGAACTGAATTGTGGATCCGTCGATGTTGCGTCACTGCTCGTGGCAGAAGTTGAAAATTTCAAGCACCAACGCGTGACTTAGCCAATCAGATCGCCTTATGCAAATAACCTAGTGCAGAGCAAGCCAATTAAGTTAATGAAAGACTGTGGAACAAAGGATGTGTACGTGTTGCGGCCACTGTGATTGGCTGTTGGCCATGCTTTAAACACACCCTCCTTCAATTGTTATGTTGCGTTTACACCAGCCGCGGTAGAGGCGGCAAAAAACGCACTATTCGCTCGTAGTAGGACGCTACAACATTTGAGTTTACTCGCTTCATTCGCGTATGAAAGGCGCGCGTGAAAATCTAGTCATTCGCATCCTGTAATCACGTAAATACTACTAAGGTTCTGATTGGTTAACGCGGCACGGAAATCCACCAAAGTTCAGATTATTCAACTCGCGGCAACACTCAATTCGCGCGGAACACGGCACGCCTTCCACGCGCTCCGTGCCATTCGCGGCACGCCTACCAAACGTAACGCGCTGCAAGATGCCTAATCACGTCTTTGCATTGACTTAACATGTAAATCACCCGCGCTTGCCGCCTCTACCGCGGCTGGTGTAAACGCAGCATTAAAGGCGCTCTAAGCGAATCTGTGAGACGTCATTTTTTGTTGATGTTTGAACTGCTTTCAAACAAACGCCGCGTAGCTAAGTCCTCCCCTCCCCCTCCCTTCCGTGCTTTCATGAACGTGCCCAACCCCCACCCACAAATCCTTCTTGTCGTTTATTGCCTGGAACACTTTGTTATGGTTTCTGTTTGTAGATTTGGCCACTGTGTATTTATTGCCGTTTGTGGAGCCTAGGCTATCTACAGAGATCACGTTTTTTTACAGTTTGATCAGCGGACATGCAGCAAGCAGATAGTGAGGAGATGTTTGCTGTATGTAACCAAAAATGTTTTATGGTCTAAAACGCGTGAATTCGCTTAAGAGCACCTTTAAGGCTGGCGCCCGGTGTGAATGTGCCATTACCCTCATTCAAGGTCGCCTTTTTTAAAGTTTCTGCTAATATGACAGTTAACAGCAAAAGAGCGCTCAAGCTTCAATATTTGATTGACAGGACAGCGACCTTGGTGGTTGCCTATAAGCAATATAAAAATGCAGTGCACTGCTCTTTTTTGAAATCTCTTTTTTAAAGGCATTGTTGTCCACCTTTCGTTTTCAGGCGTTTAAAGCGTGTTTGGTGTGATCGGCCCCTAAGAATATTCTGCAAAATGACAGCAACCAGCTTCGCTGTGGTTTTGATAATCCATCATACTAATAAAACCTGATTCAACTCATTAATAAAGACCTCAATGGTCTTAACCGAGTGGGTCAGACAAGACATCAAAAATCTGCAGTGCTGGTTTATTCCAAGACACAACTGCCATACTTCCAACGTCTTCACAATGAAACATTTATCAGCTCTGCCTCTAATCTATGTGAGGGCATAATAACACTGGACTGTGTTAAATAATCTTTTAAGGTGGTTGTGATGTAGTTATGTCATAATGTTGGGACTGCATTAAAACTACTCACCTTTACCGTTCTCCAGGTCTTGAGAGGCGATAACAAATCCAAATCCTTCACCTGACTTCCTCTTTAGCTCCACCTCATACCCTCGTAGCTTAGTGGCCGGCTCCTTATCCTCTGCTTTTACTCGGGGACTGAGCATTGTCCCGCCTTCCTCTGAACTCATCCAATCCCGCGGCTCAAGCGTGAGAGTGACAGGTACAGAATCCAGAAAGCTGGTGCTCTGGACCAATGACGAGCGCACCAGTGCTGGAGAGGGCGGGGTAAGGGAGTTGGACGCTAACGGGTTGGAATCGGTATAAGGGACTTCAGAATCAGAGGCGGAGCGTGGAGGGGGCGGAGTTAGTCGACGTACAGAATTAGGGGAAATGGAATAATGTGAAGGACCTACAAAAAAGGGACGATGGATACTGTAAATACGAATGTTATTATTGCTTTTATTTCATCATATATATTACATATTTATTGTTCATTGTGTCTTTAAATATTTATTTCAAGGTCTTTTGGACTCCACTGTGTGTAATGTAATATCTAAACATATACAGTATCTTACCCCCTCTGTAAACCAGCAGAATAACCTCTCCTTTTTTGGTGTGTTCCTGCAGAATCCTTTGGACCTTGAATAACAAAGAAACATTAATAAATGCACAAATAACACAAATCTCAAACTGAATTCAGGTTTCTCTTTACCTGTGCAAAACTGAGACTCTGTACATCCGCTCCATTGATCTTGACGATGGCGTCTCCCGACTGAAGTCCGTTACACTGTCTGTGATCCCAGACCTTCTTCACAATCGTCTGTCTCCCTCCGTAACCCCCTGCTGTGACGCTGAACCCCATATTGCTCCCCCTTTCACATTTAGCCAAGGCGACAGGTACTAACTCCCCGTTACCTGGAAACCCACTTCCGATAATGCCGCTGATCGCTCCCGGTGATGGGATGCTGCTGTTCGGGCTGCTGCTAGCACTGGCCGTTCCGTTAAAAGTGAAGTAAGGCCCGTCTGAATGGGCGCTGTGGGGTGGGGTAAGCAATGCGTGCTGGGGTTGTCGGAGATGGGAGTAGCGTCTTCCTCCTCCGGGGGAAAAAGACATGGGGCCGGGACTTATTTCTGCGTGGGGCAATCGAGATACGGGCGGTGGAGTGCACGAGGAAAGGTCACTTTCAGAAGATTTGAAGTTCGAGCATAGGCGGGGAGGTGGTGGGGTGGACAGAGAGTTGTTATTGTGGTTGCGGATAAAAGAAGCCCTTTGTGAGGATATAAAGAGAGTGTGAGTCACATCTGGGCACCATACACTGCAAAGATCATTTTTGCAGTACAAAATAATTTCACCTTTGTGATCCAATCGCAGACACCACCTCGCTGTCACTTTGGCTGGCCAGATCTGCATTCTGTAACCTTCTGATCCCTCTTGAGGAGCGAGGTGGTCTTTCGTACCCACTCTCGTAACCATTGGAGTACCCATATGATGATGGAGCTCTTGGGGGTGAACTAAAAGGTGATGAATTACCGTTAGCATCCAGACTCAACCGTGACTGCCGTACTCTGAAATTTCTCGAGGATCCCCTCTCATAGTCAGAACACACAGGACCGTTCTGGTTTAGATGTGGCTGGGCGTATGGTAGAGGAGCTTGAGCCCTGGGTTGGGTGGTGGTTGGTGGAGGTAGATACGAAGGTGAATTACGGCTTGGAGAATCTGTCAGCCTGCAATGGGCCATCTTTGGAGATCCGTCAGAGTTAAAGAGCATTGGGTAGCCCCGTCGGACCACAACGTCTACAGTGTGACCCACTGGAATGACTTTCAACATCTCCACTACCTCCCGGTGAGACCAGCCCAGCACACAGGTATCATTAATGTATACCAGAATGTCCGCTGCAAAGGGGAAATGGGTACATGAGTTCAATTTACATACAATTTATTTCCACTGTTGCACCATTTCACAGTTAATATTACTTTAAATTTACTGCAGTATATTCTTCAGTTCATTTCATACATTCTGCACGTTTCTCTGAAACTTAGTATTCAGTTATTCCTCAAACAACTCTGAGTATCAGGGACAGATTAATCCATCATTTATGCAAATCATTTAATGGCATAACCTAAAAATTTGCACTGAATTGAATTTGCATGGTCAATTCTCCATCATGCAGGTCAATTCTGGATGCATGACTGTAGAGGATGAAACAAAGTACCATGATTTCGTATTTTTTACACCTGAATTACCTCTTTAAAATGCAGTTTTGTAAAGGGCAATTTATAATTAAATTAACTTAAAAAGTAGGTTTGTAAAGCTTAATTGAAACATTCACTGTGTGATATTCTTTTGCAGATAGCGACTGGTTAAACTGAATTGCGGGTGGTTAGTGATTATGACACGAGAGTAGCTGTTTAGTCAATTTGCCTATTTCACAGTTGCTAGCACAAATCACCTTTATAGCTCTCTGCAGCCCTTATCACGCAGGCATAAATATGCAGTTCCTGTGCTAAATCATTTGAAAGCAATTATGGTTAAAATAAACTATAATTATCTCAAATATAACTGTTTCATGGCATAGGGCAAGATTTTCTGTGATTGCTTTGTCAATGACTTAAGTGTTTCTCACATACACCTACATTACGGCTTTAGAAGATATGGAAGAACCCTGCGGACACATTTCATGGGGTTTTTATGTCATTTTTAGAGTTTGATGTGTTATCTTTTGAGTCAGACCTGTAAATATCTGCATTGTTTTCTTATCTTTAGTTTTGTATAGTTGCTATAAAAAAGAGTATAAAGAAATAAAGATGTAATCATCCCCATTAGTCTTTTACACTACAAACAGTAAAGCTGTGTGTGTTTACCGGTGTGAAGGGATGAAGGTCCTCCAGGGGTGATGCTGTAGATCTGCAGGAACTCCCGCGGTCTGCTGCCACCCACAATGTTGAAGCCGAAGCCCCGCGAGCCCTTCACCAGACGGGTGTGAATAGTGAAGCCCTTCAGTTCACTTGGCTGATCTGTAAATTCTAGCACTACAAATAAAGAGAGAGAAATGATTTTAAATAAAAACTATGATTCTTGATTGACAGCCAGACTGAAAAAAACATTGAAAATGAATCTTAATAAAAAACAGATTTTACATAAAAAGAGACAGATGGTAAGATGGACTTTGTGTGCATCTGCATGTCTGAGCACAGACTGTTTGATCAAATCAAGTAGAACAACAGATCCAGGGATTAGACTGACACATGGCACGCTTTACCAAAAAATTAAAACAACCAAAACCAACTAAAACAGGCAAAAAGACCCTCTCTCTAAAACTCTCAAATTTAAATGTATGTTTATAGTGCCATCTACAGCTAGTATTGATGCATTGCATGCCTTACTTACTAAACTGCTTTTATTAACATATTCAGTTGTTTTTGCATCTACAGTGACAAGTACTGTACTGTAGATGTGAAGACCATTAAAGATGAACTCAGATCTATTACTAACTTCAACAAAAATGGTTTTATAAAGCTGCAGAAATAAATAAGAGACCACTGCAAGTTTCTTTTACAGTACATTCTTTTGAATGTACTACAGTATTTATAGTGGTTTGAGTAAAATTACTGTACCATTTTTATTTCATTCTGTCACCTACCGGCAATAATTCTTTCTATAGTAATAATAAATAATGCTTTTTATTAGCAGAAAATTGAATTGAGCAAATGATTTAAAAACAAGTTCAAATTGTAAGCAACACAATGCTAGTTTTACATGTATTTCAGGAACAGTTTAAAATGAATATATAATAAAATAACCCTGATTTTAAATCACATCTTTCATGTGTCTTGGCACACGCTCAGTCTTTTACATTGCTGTCACTCATGAGGTTTGCTTTTGTTGAAATTTAACAGACTCTGAATTGAAATGGACACAATACCTGTAAAAATGATAATTAAACACAAAACTAAGAGAGTGGTCTCTTAATTTCTTCCATGGCTGTACTATACAGTAATAACAGTAATACATTATGCACTAGTGATAGACCAATATATCGTCCGGCCGATATATCGGGCCGATTTTTGCGAGTTTTATGTGTATCGGCCGATGGCGATACGTGGCTGCTGTATTTGCAGATTTTTCCGGCATTATTCACAAATAGAGTGCTGGAAGCCGAAAGCGATTGCAGGTCATGTGACTAAAAACAACCAACCTTTCCATGACAACATCAAAAGCTCAGCCTAACAGCTGATCATAGCTGGACAAAGGGTTTTTTTATTTCTCATCTCTATGTATATTTGTAGTAAAGTGCTAGAAATCAATATCCTTTGCTGACAGTTCCTCATCATTGTGGAGAGTGCAGTTCATGGTTCCATAGCACCTTTACCTGTTTTTACTATTGGTTAAATATAGTGTTCAATAAATGTTACTTTTTTAATTGAGACTTGTAACATTTGGCATCATTGTGTCATTTTTATGATGTAAATTGAGTGAGCAAAAGCAGTAGCGGCTCAAGAAAATCGGCAGCCTGTATCGGCCATCGGCTAAGGCTGATGAAACAAAAATCGGTATCGGCACAAAAAAATCCATATCGGTCGATCCCTATTATGCACATTATAAAAGTATGGAGTAAAAGTTTTAAGATAATCTAAAAACAATAATAATATAATCAGTGTATTGTATCCACTACAATTAATACATTAAAAGAAACATATTTATAACACTGAAGTTACCAACAATTTATTGTGCTTTCCAAAATAAATAGCTTTTAGGATGCTTAGAGGAAAAAAGATTTAATTCTTATATCTCCTAAAATTACTCTACAGTGTCAAAAAAGTACTAAGCTGTAAATTTTCTATCACTGCGGTGGGACCCTCAAAGGCTCATATTTGTACATGTATATAACACATTGAAATTTGTACCTTTTGGGGTACAATATTATACCCTAAGGACCTATTTTGTATCAATTTTGAACAAGTTACATATTAGGGGTGCAAACCATTAATTAAATGTACACAATGCTGTAAGTCCTGTAAGATACAGTGATGTACCCCAAGAGCGACAATATTATATTATGTTTTATAAAGGTAAAATGACAGCGACAGAGAAGGTAGTTCTGTCCCTTTTTTCTGACTGTGTATTATGCATGTAGTGGAAACCAGGGCTAGTAATCTCTTCTGTGGCAATGTGCCTCCTTACTGTGCATGTTGTCACAAAACTGTGGCCTAAGTGTGGGTTAGATTTCACAACATCTCTATGATGGATTATGTTTCATCTTTGAAAGCCTTTAACAGCAGAGGCGTTTAAAGTATTTGAAAGAACATATAAAGTATGGAGTGCCATCCAATGACAAAGTATCCCATGGAGAATTGAGTTGGCAGATACACGACTGCCTGCCACAGTGGCTGTGATTTATCTGGCCATACTTAATGGAAAGCAAATGATAAGCAAAAACGCATCTTTAATCATGATAATGATCCTAAACATTGCAAACACAAACAACACACACCTACAGATGGGTGGTTATATAATCACAGGTCCATTTGTTTTCCAAAATCACTTTAAAGCGGTCTAAACCTAACATAACTGAAGCTCTGGAAACTTACCGGGCCTAAAATCTAATTTAATTTAATATCCTTGTATGTTTATTACCATTTTGTGTGATTTATTTATATCCAAAGGCTTTAAGCAAACATAAAAATATACTGACCAACAGTAAAAACTTTTAATGTTCCTTATGAAAATGTATAAAAGAAAGGAGAGGTCATCTGAACCTTAACAGAAATGAAAGGGCAAAATCTTACTTTCAGTCATTGAGATATTTTCTGCACTGTGTGTTCGGCGGTTACACCATGATGACAGCTTTAGATGCTGACTGCAGGACAAACACATAACACAAGATGTCAGTGTTCTCATATAAGAGAAGAACACTATATACACTTGACTGCAGACAAACTGTTATCCACACTTGCACAGCCACAATTAAAGAGGAAGAACACACAAAAATGACACAAAATTATGTTAGCATTTACCTATTGTCATGCTGCACATACTGTATGACTTACTTATGTAACGCTATATTTATATGTTTTGCATTTACAGTAAATGGGAACCGGAACCTAATGCCTTGATTTTATTAAACTTACATTGAAAAACTTCTGAAGCCATAAAGCAACCAGAACATTTTTCCAAAGTCATGCAGGTTTGGACTGACATTGGGATGAGTACATGATGACCATTTCTAACAACTACCATTTTTAATATAAACAATTCATATACTCATCATTATGGTTCTTACTCTTTGTAGTAGGGATTCCCTGAGTCGCTGTATATCATCTCCCAGTTTTCAGATCCGGTCACCCGTGCACCTCTACGGTGACCGACCCCATTCTCCAAGGCACTGCCATCTCCTCCACTGGAGTGTCGTGATTGGCTGGGGGATGAGGTGTGGGCGGGGACACTGCTCGCAGCTGCCGAACCCCCTAAAATACCAACAGAGAAATAACAAGAAATGTAAGAAATAAAATAGGTGACTGAAAAACAAATCAAGCATATTCTGGCTAAAACTACTTGAAGACTTATTGAATTATTTCTCCATTAAATTGTTAACTGGTTAATTTTTTGCTACAGGCTGTATCACTATTATATGCATAAAAACAAATTAATAAACTAAGACACATTTCTTACAGCTAAAAGCAAACAAAGTTTTAATTTCCTCGCAGAGCCACATTTAAAGTTTAAAGGTAATCACTTTAGTGTCAGTTCTGATATCCAAGCAGGGTCAGCATCCAAGACATGGAGCAGTACATTCAATCCATAAAGACAGATCGGTATGTAAACCTCCTCTGTTGATTGACTTCAATGTCATGCTTTGATCAATGACCCTGTCATCCATGCCACTGCCCATGGGGTGAAGAGACCAGGACAGACAAAAGTGCACAGATAGTCAAAACCAAAGTGAAGTTGTGAAAGTGTTGACTGGACAGTTTTGGTGACATGCACTCTGTCTTCTGACAAATATGTGTCTGGTATCAATTTTTTGTTACGTTCAGCCTATGTGAACTGTAAAAAACAATAACAAGATTGTTATCAAAATTAAAGTTACACTAAATACGAAAAAAGGTTTTGCCTTTCATTTCTGGGAAAATTGACCAAAAATATATAATGCCTCATTTCACTGTACAGATTTTTTTGTCCAGTCCAATGCTTACTAGATCATAAATGTCCCTTCACATGCATTGATGCAACAATAAACTAAAAGCTGTGTAGATAAACAAATCATATTACTTCCTAACTTACTTATTGTGTGCAACAATAACTTTACATCAAAATAATTCAATACAACAATACACTATTAAACATTCAAAAACAATGCAATGTCTCCTCAGTCCTCTCAAATGTAATTTTTAAATAAGAAAGCTGCTTTCATTAAGTAATTTCATTGGGTCTTTAATCAATAATTTAGTAGCATTTTGTAAAAAAATTTTTACTCTAAAGTATTAACTTTAGTTTTATTTAGGTGCCACAATCATCTAGAGTGCATTGCGTGGCTATTACAGTAGATTTACCAAACTATTCATTACTATAAAAAGATCTCTTTATATTGTTTGAAATACCATATGCACATGTACATAAAGAAAAGTGGATATGAAGATTCCCCAGCTGGCGCCTGAACATCTGCAACCTCCAAACTGTATACTAAGGTAATTAGCATATTCCCATCAGAAACAAAGACACAGCTTTAAACACAAACACACACATACACAATGGGTCATGGTGTCGTATATACACACTTTATATGCTTTAACAGCACTGATGCCAAGAGAGTCATAGATATGACTATGAATTTGAGCATGCAAATGCTATTTTAGTAAAAACATTTGTTTGTTGTTTAGTAAACACATTTGTTTGGACATTAATTGGTGGTAAAGCATCTGTAGCAGCCCCCTGCACAAGACACGCTTCATAAAAAGTGAAGCCTGGTTTGCCCTTTTACATTTATACAGTATAATACAGCAAGAGTGTTTTTCAAATCCAGTTTACTGTTACATGGAAAAGGTATATCACCACTTTCTCCACCTGAATGATGACTAAATTGACTTAATTTTAACGTCAAAGCATGAACTGATGTTGCGGTTAAAGCCCATTTCATAGAAGGTGAATGGGACCCAGGACAGACCCGTGGGGTGCATCAGTATTTCTCGGAACAACCACCACTTCATATAGGTTGTTTACACTGAATAGGTACTAATTACCGTACCTCACCATAAGCTTGTTCTCAAGACATAAAGGACGAACGCATGTAAAGCATTAAAGTAGTCAGAAAGCATAATCTTTATCAAGCTGGGAGCATTTATGCCCTGTGGAGTATGTAGGTCAGTACACCATCTTGTCAAATGTGTGCCTGGTAGGCAAACTCCAGTAGGCCCAGATGGTCTTTGAATACGAGTTGGTGACGTTTATGGACCTCCAGGGTCTTCATGAACAGTGAGACCAACTGGTTTCTAGGTTTTGGAAGTATCGGGAAGCTCCAATTTTAGAGGATATTTAGAGCTAACTTCAAAGTGAATGGAGTACAGGCTGTGCACCCGTTAACATCGACACCTTTAAGCATACACCTTCAGAAACACCTAAATGATTTTTAATACCATGACAGACATTTTGGTCAAGTGACTCAACTAAACTTTTTTTAACTAAATTATTTATTTATTTATTTTAATTTTCATGGTGCATTTTTGTTGTAAACTGCCTATACTGAAGATAAATGATGTGCAAGTTTATCATATTCATGTTTTTGTAAAAGAAAAATGTTTCAATGTCAAAAATCTATGGGTATTGATAGCAGGAAACTGCTGTGTAATATGTGAAACATCTGTTATATTATATTTGCGCCCACACATCTTATTCAGAGCCGAACATAAGAGGAAAGTGGAATAATGACACAGGGAAGCAAATGTAAAATTCAAGAAACCCACAGTATTTGTAGTCTGCTCAAGAAAAAAAAGAGAATATCTTAGAGAAAGGAGACGATAAAATATAGACGTGATGAAGAGCTGTCTGGGTTATATTTGTCTGGAAACAAATATTCTGCTAATGTGTCACCTGGAGCACAAAAACACAAGGGAAAGATAAGGGAAATATCTTTGATGTGAATGAACAAATGAAGTCACATTCAGGGAAATTTTGGCACCTACTGTATGTATGCCCTTGTTACAGTCTGTTATATTCACTTAAATTATTAAAATATTGTAGCTCATATCATTTTTTGCTATATCAATAACGATGGTGAGCAATGAATAGCTCACGGCACCATTCTCAACACAAAAGGACCAAGAGCAACTCATCTCATTTTTGTATGCATAAAAATACTCAAGAGGGTGATCTATTGTGAATGAATAGTACACAAAAGAGTACAGATCAAGATATTGTATCTCAATTCAATGGATGAAAACTAAATAAAAATATTTTTCTGTACCTTAAATTTGACATAATAACATGTATAACGTGACAGTGTTGCAAACTGTTGTCAACACACGAACCAGATCTGAACGCTGCTCTTCTCACCTGACAGCCCTGAGTCCTCTTCACTGTTGTCGCCCTCCTCTCCTGTTTTCTCCAGGTTACTTAGAGATTTGCTACGGGTTCGAAATTTCCTCAGCAGATTCCTGTGCTCCGTGTATGTAATGGGTGGACTGTCAGGACTGATGTGGACCGGACGAGGTGTTCCATAGTAGTTACCTAATCCGGTGAAGATGAAATAAGGCTGGTAGTTAGTTTCCTGGGATAGTCTAGGTTTTGTAGTAGTTTTGTAGTAATGATGGTACTATGGTCCTCCAAGAAAGGGCTTCTGCAGCACCTCCCGGCAAATAGATACAACATGACAGAAGTGTCATCACAAGGGCTCAGTGCTTTATCAGACAATGAACAATATGAGATGCTGTGATTTACAGGCATGATTCTTGTCTAAAATGTATGAGCCTGCAGGTTCAAAAATTGTTCGGTAAATACATTTTATATTATTTGTTGTACTGCAGATGAATAATGGATGAGCAATAGCTCTAAAGTAAGATAATATAATCCACAAATACATGCAGGTCATTTTCTGCATACAAGTTACATCTTAAACACTTCTTACATAACTGTATGCATTTATAATATGTATTTGTACCACTTGGAGAGAACATTGTGTATGTCCAGATAAAACATTCAAAACTTTTTGATGGATAGCAAACATGTTTATAAATATGATATTTCTAAATACCCGGCTGATACTGTCATTACATGTTTGTGTATTATGTGTACAAAAAAACATTATATACAATACAGAGTCAAATGCGGTTTTATTTATCTTAAGAGTGAATCAAGAGCTTTATTTAACCAAAAATAGCCAACAGGACCACAAAAAAGGTTGGTTATCATTATCAAGGTCACCATAATAATGCATGATAATCCATTACACTGTCATTGTATATTCTCTAAAAGCGTAAAAATCCACCAAGGATGGATCACTGTACATATGACTACAGTGATCCTACATGGGCCTATCTACAGACCTCCAACAGCTTTTTAAAGCCGTCCTAATCTCCGTCTGTTATTGATCGAGTGACTTGCGGCGGTAAGTAAATCATACGGCCGAATCGCCAAGGTGAGAATGACGTTTATTGCGTTCTGTAAAAGCAGCAGCATTTTTTATGCTAATTCATTTTATTTCTTTAATCAGGCGAGGTAGCTGATCCGACCCCTGAGACTCATAATTCACATGCTAAAAGCACATGTGTCACTGAGAATAAAGTCATCATGGTAAAAAAGCAATGTGCTGTTTAACAGAATTACATGATTTTATAAATGTATATTTTATACATAAATGCAATGCACTTATTTAGTGGGTGTGTCACCTTTATGATTGAATATGATCTTCTTTATTATAAACTTGTAGAATACATGTACTGTAAGTATAATATTTATTACATTCTGACCCTGCTGAAGATTTGCTTACACCAGCATAGATCTGCACGTTACTCGGTTGGTTGGTTTGGTGCAGGCCTATCTGGTGGACCTGTATTACTTTGTGTTTTGCATTGACTTACTGTTTATGGAAAGCACAAGTAACGTGTTTTTTTTTTAAAACCACCTGGCTGAGGTTCTCTCTTCCCATAACATCACAAAACAGTTAATTTACAGTAGATGATTTTCATGTTATTTATGAGGTATGAATATCTTTACAATACAATACAATTAACAGTAAATGTATAAATGTATGTGTTAATACGAACAGCCAAATTAAAAGAAGCTGCGCACTGATTATTGTGACAACTGCAAATGTTGTGCAGTATTGTATTAACACCAAGTTAAAGGATTATTCCACTTTCATAAAATAAAGTGTCCCCCGTGTCATCCTAGATGTTTATGTCTTTCTTTTTTTCAGTGGAAAATAAATTTTTTGAAGAAAACATTCCAGGATATGTCTGCATGCATATAGTGGACTTTATTGGACATCATGCAGTCAGTGTCAATGCAGCTTCAAAGGGCCTTAAATGATCCAACTGTGGCATAAGGGTCTTATCTAGCGAAATTATCATAATTTTCACCAAAAAAAGTACTTTTTTACCACAACTTCTCGTCTTGCACTAGCCTTGTGATGTGCCAGCGTATTACATAATCACGCTGAAAGGTCACTCATGACGTATGTGAAAGTACCGCTCCAGTGTTTACAAGTGTGGAGAAAGAGGACAGTTCTGACATTATTGTATGTGAAATGACTATAATTAATGTTTTTGTGTCAGTTTATTGTTTAAAATGATCCGCAAGTGTGTGTTTCACATATGTAACACGTGACCGTTCAATGTGATTAAGTAATACATAAGGTCGCGCTTCGCGTCAGGGGCGTTTTACATGGAACGCTGCGAGAGTGTCTAGGTTATTTTCAATAGGAGATGCCCAGCCGATGCCTGACCAGTGACCACCGGCGGTAACCCAGTTTAATTCGCTTACCCGTTCACATACCCCGATAGTATTTATATATATAAATATATATGTATCTCTCTCAAGGGTTTTTCCCCTCCTAGGAGTTTTCCCCCAGGAGGGTTTTCTCTTAGGGGTTTTTTTCATCCCCTGGAGAGTCCGCCACCTTTGGCTTAATTTACCACTTTACTGTATACGTTACATTATTACTACGCTCGCTTTTCTATGCTAAAGCTGCTTTGAAACAATTAACAATTGTGAAAAATGCTATATAAATCAAATAAAATTGAATTGAATAGGAGACATGCGAAAAACGGCAAAACGTGGGTGGTTACAGAGGTGGAGCGGAGTCTGTCCGCAAGCCTTGCTCATGCACCCAAAATCCTGCCCCTTCCACTTCCACTACATGAAAAAAGCTGTAGTGAATTCCTCCACTTGCCGGGAACTTTTTTTTTGACTGAAGAATGAAAGACATAAATGACAAGGAGGTGAGTAAATTATCTGAATTATCTGGATTTTTATGAAAGTGGAGTAATCCTTTAAACGAAGAAAACTGCATGAAACCAAACCAGTTTGGCCTAAAAGCAAGATGTCCAAGCTAATACACTATAATTATGGCAATAATAACAGAATAAGTGCAGTTAAAATTGTGCTTTACCACAATTATCCTTTAAACCCTCTATTGATTTATTCGGTATATAATGATATACAGTGTGCCCGCTGACCTTTGAACTTGCCACTCTCTAGTAGCGCCCCAGACTCCTCAAGCGAGAAGAACTCTTCAACTGAGACAAAGTTATAGTCGACTCCTTTGATCTCCCCGTCCCGCCGCTGTCTAGTTGTACCTGGGGGCGACAGCAGACAGAGAGGAACGTGATGAATACAGCAAATCTAAATCACATACAGAATTATTGACACATCACTGACCTAAAGGCCTTTAGCTCAGTGTATGTGCAGTCACAGATTAAGATGGCATCTAATTCCCTCTCCATCCATCCTTGACTGACAAGAAACAGGGCTATGAACAGCCCAGACCAATTACAGGGATCCAGCCTCGAATATTTGACACGGCTCTCTTTCTCTCTCTCTCTCTCTCTCTCTCTCTCTCTCTCTCTCTCTCTCTCTTTGTGGTCTCTGAACGGTTTAACACTGACACATCATCAATCACAAATTCTTCATCACTCCGTGCGGTAAAACACACAAACACACACAGTGCAAACATGCACAAATCCTGCTTTCCACTTCGATTTCTCTAATTAAGAGTCTGATAAGTAAAAGCACCCAATACATCACAACATGAACATTAGTCTCAACACTTCCCAGTGGGATGCACTATAGTGTGTGTGTGTGTTTCTGTTTGTGTGTGTGTGTATTGATATATCCACCAGTAGCTTACACAGCCAGGGGGTTATTGGCATGATTAGGCCGAGTTACTTTCTGCCACGCCCACCATGCGTCAATCACAGATAGAGAAGAGGACACAACGGAGAGAAAGAAGCATCATCTGTCTAATTTAAGGGTGGCCTCAAGGGTGTGCATGTGTATGTGTGCACATGTGTGCGTACACAATTAAGCAACGCTTAATGCACAAAATTTGTGGCAGAATTCTGCTGTGAATACAAAAAACGCTGTTTAATAGGAGAGGTCTGTATCTGTGTGTCATGTATTATGCATATGTATAATTACATAAATTGCATGCATGCACTACTGCATCTTAATTAAAAAATCAGTAGCATGGTGCATGCAGAAATTTTATATTAGAAATCTTTTGAAAGAAACTAAAAAAAGGAAAAGTATATTGTAAAGTAATGACATAATGAGATATGGATTCAGTGCTCAAATAAAATTATTATTGTGTTATATTTAGATTTTAAATTGAGTTTGCAAACCTGGTAATACTTTGCAATAAGGTGGTTTTTTTAACATTAGTTAATGCGTTTGCTAAGTAACATTGACAATGTAATACTTCTTCAGCTTTTATTCATCTCAGCATTTATGTTAATTTCAGCATTTATTAATACATTTTTAAAATTGAAAGTTAATGCACAATGAACAAGCATGAATAATTGTATTGGCATTCACTTAACATTAACAAAGGTGAAAAGTGCTAAGTAAAATATTGCTCATTGTTAATTTATGTTAGCTAATGCATTTAATAATAACAAATACATCTTAAAGTGTTACCACAAACCCCCATTGTGAATAGGCTGTGACTCGGTAACCAAAAGTGTAGGATATTAAATCAACACTGTATGTGTTATTTGGAAATTTCACATGACTTTTTAAGATGTCAAATAAATCTTTGGTGTCCCCAGAGTATGTATGTAAAGTTTTAGCTCAAAATACCATATAGATAATTTATTATATCATGTTAAAATTGTAGGTGTGAGCAAAAATGTGGCGTTTTTAGGTGTGTCCTTTAAAATGCAAATGAGCTGATATCTGCACAAAATAGCAGTGCCGTGGTTGGATAGTGCAAATTAAGGGGAATTATCCCCTTCTGACATCACAAGGAGAACCAGATTTCAATGACCTATTTTTTTCACATGCTTGCAGAGAATGATTTACCAAAACTAAGTTACTCGGTTGATCTTCTTTACCTTTTCTAGGTTGATAAAATCACTGGGGACTCAATTATAGCACTTAAACATGGAAAGACAGATTTTCATGATATGTCCCCTTTAAGTGTTTTCTAACTGTTATGTATGATGACTTCATTGACCGTGTATTGAAAGCGATCATAGATCACAATGCGGACAACCGCACTGCTGTACATTTTATGGCACATCCCAAAGCAGAAGAGTATTGGCGGTTTGGACGGTATTGAGCGGGTTTCTTCTGGGCCAGTGGACACATACTGATGAACAGATGTGTAGTTAATAGATATAATAAAGAAAAGATCAATCAGTATGCAAATATTACAAATACACAGAAGAGTGTGTTACTGTATATATGAGCCTGCCTGTGAAAACCCAGCTGAAGGGATTTTTTTTGTGATTTACTGTTTTCAACATAAAATCATTCGACATAATGTAAAGAACATTCTTTAAAAATATAACCATTATATCTTTAATATAGACCGAGTAAGATCATATCAAAGATTATTATTAGATCAATGTGAATTGAGTGAAATCAAACTTTGATGCTCCAAATCTCAAGTCTATCTCAAATATACTTTAGCATTTTTATAATGTAATTCTGCAGTTTTACAGTTTTCCAATATTGTTTAAAGGAAATATTTCATAAAGCCTCTAAGCATGAGGTTTGCATGTCTTATAATAAAAGTTAAGTTTAAGATGAAGTATAACACTGCAGGGAGCTGTAGTCGCTGTCTGGCATGTTTTATGAACTACCAAACACATTAAAAACTCTGGAAACCTGAAGATTTCCATTGGTAAGCTCTGTGGGACTGCAGGGATATCTCTTAACAGACACTAGACAAGCTCAGTGTGAATAATTATCTCTAAGTGATTGAGCCACACATCTGAGGCATCAGGAATACATTATGAGACTCTCAAACCATGAATTAATGATGAGCCCATTAATTGTTGTCGAGTGTTTTTGACCCCCTGAGTCATAATGATGACCCTCTATAAATAACCTCACGGTGACCTCGGCATACCCAAGGTCCTTCTCATGACAGAATGAGATGCATAAAGCTACACAACAAGACCAAACATGACAATCCTACATTTGCTCACATATCGTATACATACTCATAGCTGAAGTCTCTGTTTAAGATGGACACAGGGGTACTCAACAGCGCGCACTAATGCTTGTTTCCAGACGCCCATAAATTAGGCTCAAGGCAAGCACAAGCAAAATAATGACAAAATCTTGATGGAAACACATGATGCAAAAATGAGTAAATATACATTCTAAAAATGCAGGGTTATTTTAACCCCAGTGTTGGGTCAACAAGGGACAAACCCAGCCCCTTGGGTTGTAATTTAACTTTTTTAATCAAAACTCTGGGTTGTTTTAACCTATTGTTGGATCAAATATAAACATTTTCTAGGTTAATTGAACCCAATAGCTTTGCTCATCCATTTTGACCCAACACTAGGATAAAAATAACCCAACATTTTTAGAGTGTATGATATAACATGAATTAATCTGTCATGCAAATGATAAATAAAAGGTTTTTAATATGTATTAAAAATGCAATGAAATAAGCTGTTTTTTAAGTTTGTTATATATGTCGTACAAAACTAAACAAAACCAAGCAAAGCAATCTATTCTCTTAAAAAGCCCTTTGTAAAGTACTTACCCATTATAAAGGCCATTTAATTTCATTCTACTGCATGAATAATTGATAAACATCCAACCGTTTCTTAATTCTTTTAAGCGGTTTAATCCTTTATGTCCTGCCCTGCTCTGTGGCAATGGGCCATGTGATCTGACTGTACTCACTGTCTCTCTAGTCAATGTTTATCATTCAATGGCTGTGGTTTAATGGAACAGTAACTGCTGCTTTTGTTCAATTCTAACATGTTTTCATTTACAGTGGATACAAACTGACATGAATATCTTGAATTTTATACCAAAAATACATTTTGAGAAACAGGAAACGTAGAAGTGGAGGATTTTCTCCTTCTAGGAGTTTTCCCACAGGGTTTTTCTCCTAGGGTTTTTTCATCCTATGGAGAGTCAGCCAACATTGGCTCAACTTAGCACTTTCCTGTATACGTTACATTATTACTACGCTCGCTCGTACGGTTTATTATTAGATTTATTTAGTTTGAAAGCAGAGGGTCTGTTCTTTCATTTGATATATTGTAAGTTTATGTTAAAGAAGAACATTTTCTGGAAGGCATAAAACTTTTGTGAAAATCATAAAAAATGCTGGCGCAGATTGGGAACTTTTTTTATTAAAACGCTGGCAGGGAAAGAGTTAAATGAGGAATAACATGGCTCTACACAAGTATCTAATCAAGTATAGGCAAGTCTATATATTTATACACAGGACTTCAAATGGTGGGGGAATGAACTTCAGAGTTCCAGTTCAAAATCTAGAGGAAGTCAATATTTAACCATGTAATAGCCTCCATCTTTCATAAAAAATTATCCTGGGATTTTGTGCATCTACAAATAGGTGGTGATTTATACAGTACTTAGTTTATGAGATGGATAATTTGTATGAATTCGTACGACCAAATGTGTATGTTTTTGTAAGTGATTTGATTTAGTGGTTAGGGGTGGGCATCATAATTGTTTTTAATGAGATGGCTAAAGGCCAAAGTATAGTCCATTTTTAATGTGTATGCGAGGGTCCAAGTATAGTGCGCATAATGCAATTTTCATCATTAGAAGAGTGCACGTGTACTGTACGTGCACTGCTACAGGAAAATTTAGGATGTAGCCCAGGAGATGCATTGCATGCATTTTGTCACAATGCACATACTTCGAACATCTGTGTACACATACATGTCAAATAAACTACACTTTGCCAAGCTGTGCACTCGACTGTGCGCATACGTTTGTGTACACGTAAAAACAGACAATATTCCGGGCTTAATTCATATTAATTTCCAAATATGTACGTTTTTGTACATGATTTGATTTTGCCCCTGTGCTGTTGGGTTTAATGGTTAAGGGTGGGGTATCATGATTGTTTTTTTTCTACTAATCATATATTTTTTGTGTGATTCACTTCGTATGAATTCATACAAATTAGTGATAAGATCAAGTTGGCATTTATGGTTTGAAAATATAAAATATGTCCACAAATAGAGTCGCTCAAATTACTCTCTAACATATCGCATGGGTCTTCATTAAAATAAGAAGCAGAACGTTCCCACAATAAAATCTATTTAATTTATTTAAAACTTTATGTCAAAAATGTATTATTTCAATATCTATAATGTTTCTAAAATCCAATTTTAATTTCCTACATGTTCTGGGGGCTCCTCCTTTCTATTCATTTAAAAAGTTCTTGGCCCAAAAGAGGTTGAAGACCTCTGCTTTATTATAAGTACGTACATATTTTCAGAAACTGAACTGAAATTATATGTAAATTCAAAAAAATAATGCACATTAAATGTACTAATTATTTCTCTGCCTACCACTATATGAGGCAGTAGTACATGCGATAAGTAAGGAATAATTGACGATGGGCCGTTGAATTATTCGAAAATAATGCACACCTGCCTTTACACTGCGGGTGTGCATTATTTTCAAATAATTCAAAGGACCTGAGTTCCTCTTATATCACAGTTACCACAAACATTGCTCTGGTGCCTATTTTTAAGACATTTAAAAGGTTAGGTGTGCGTCGATTAACAAAAAAAAATCAACACCCATGAAACATTTCTCAGCCAATCAGAATAAAGCATTCAACAGACCCATGGTATAATATTTAAATATTAAACATTCATAGATGTTATGTATTGCAAAAACAAACCCTTATACTGTAAGTGACCAATCTGGAAGTTTTTCATTGGAAGAAACTCACAAACCGCATTCTTTACATGAAGTGCACAGGACACTCATGATCACAGCATGTTTCTGGGCTAATATCACCTCACTACAGTAAGCATTATAACATATATCTTTAGGCAAAAATGTCATGATTCATTAGACTGAACCTTAATAAATCATGTTTATAATCAATATTTAGATTGACAAGTCTGCTATAATGGATAAATGTCTTTACTGAGCTCATTACAATGCATTCTGGGATTGCCTTCTTCGTAAAGGGTACTTGACATGCTGCCTCAGGAAAATGACCAGAAGCAGATATTATTGAAGACAGCATAATTAAGCTTGTTATCTTTTGGTACAGCGACAGCCTTCACATGGAGCAATCCTAATGTATGATGCATAAAATGTTGCCAATCTATGAGCCCACTCACACAATATAGTGCCCAAAAGACGTAGCAGTCAAAATATGTGATAAATTCCATCCGATGTAAGGATTAAACATTTTTCAATTGGTTTAGCAGAGTCAAGGTCTGACTAAATCTGGTGCTGTGCATTAAATTTATTTCTTTATTTTTATTTTTTCAAATCAAAGCATGAGGGTTTATATATTCAAGTCACACCAATTACTGTCAGTGTTATAGCTGCGTGCATTAGACAGGTACAGATGACTACCAAGCTGGAGGCATCCACAGTGTTTACTTTGCTGTTTTTCATGTCTGTCAGATGAAACTAGAGCTCCCAGCCAGTGGCCACAACAGATCTGTCTACTCAAGTTAACCAGACTACTATACAGCTGCTTCAGGGTCACGCCGAGACATCTACACAACTACACTACACTAAAGGCAAGTTATACACTAATAAGCATTCATTGCTTTGGTTAAATTTGTCCTGTAACTGGTAAATCATCCAAGGTCATGTTATGACCAGGCATGCATTCATAACCACAGTGAAGAGCAAGAGCAAGTTTAGATTATTACATCCTACTGAGAATAATACTCAAAATAGTCCTGCAAGATGGCAATTATTCCGTGCAAATTGTGTTTAGCATCAATTTTATGAACGTGTTTGCCTGGTTAACTGATTAACATTAAGCCTTTGGTAAATCAGGTCCTAAAATAGTAATGAAGATTTTAATCTATCTGCGGCAAAATGTGCTTTTAATTAAACTTATGCAATACAATGAAAAACAAAATGACCGTCTACCTGACTAGAGAAAACAAAGAATAAAGACTGTTGTTACATTTAGACTTTAAGTAGATAATGCGTGACTATTACAACATTAGTCAGTTTCTTGTATGAGCAAATGATTCCCTTTAAAGTTTTGACTGTAATGTGATTAACCTATCTATAAACTCAGTTCATTATCATAATAGAATCAGCTTTATTATACAATTTGTCAATTTATTCTGGCAAATTACGCAGCTCAGTCGTCTTACTGCAATGATTACATCAGTGTACTGAAATACAACATCAAAGAGGGCTAAATATATCTTCTCCAATTGTCAGTTTGCTCAAATATTGCCTTTCAAAGGTTTAAAGATATTTAGACACATGTATAACCTGTTAATAATGAGAAATTTGAGAAAAATACTGGCCATATAAAATATTTACTTCATGTAATAATACACCGACCAACCATAACATTATGACCACCTGCCTAATATTGTGTAAGTCCCCCTTTTGCCAACAAAACAGCCTTGACCCGTCGAGGCATGAACTCCTCTAGACCTTTCTATCAAATTCAGCTACAGTAGTTCTTCTGTTGGATCGGACAACACAGACCAGCCTCAATGAGCCTTGGCTGCCCATGACCCTGTCGTCGCTTCACTGCTTTTCCTTACTTGGAGCACTTTGGATAGGTACTGACTACCGCAGACCGGGAACACCCCACAAGAGCTGCAGTTTTGGAGATGGTCTGACCAAGTCGTCAAGCCATCACAATTTGGACCTTGTCAAGTCACTCAGATCCTTACTTTTACCCATTTTCCTGCTTTTCCTCAAAGTTGATGTGTTAGAAGCAGGAATGGCCTGTGTGGTCCAATCCAACAGACGAGCTACTGTAGCTGAAATTGCTGAAAAAGTGAATGCTGGTTCTGATAGAAAGATTTAAGGGGTTAGATCTCAATGGGCCAGGGCTGTTTTGGTGGCAAAAAGGGGACCTACACAATATTAGGCAGATGGTCATAATGTTATGGCTGATGATCGGTGTAATAAACCAACCCAGTATCACGAAATTACGTACCCATAGACACGTACATTTGTGAGTCTTTTCCGTGACACTGACATGTTTTTCAGCCTTTTTGCGTGAACCTGTCACATATTTCTGTTTAAGTGTCATTGTCACATATTGGTTACTCAACTGTTTTGTCCTATTTTCTTACCATTGTCACTTTGGTTTAGGGTTACATTTACATAAAATTACATCCTTACCCAAACACAACTCTAGGGGATCGCACACCAGCCGCGCAGCTCAGCATCGCGCTGCGTCGAGTCGCGTCTAGGACAACTTGGAGGTATCATAAACCGGAAGTGCACATTAAATAGTGCGAACTTCGTCAGATAGCGTCTACTTCAAAATGCAAAATATATGTTAGCAGCCAATGTTAATCGTTAATTATTTGGGACAAATATGATGTTATTTAATGTTAAACTATGTGAGTGGTGTGTGTGTGTGCCGCAACAGAGATTTGAGCAACTTCCTGAGTCAAAGCTGGTGTGCGTATACTCATAGAAAACAATGTGTTAGATTTTTTTAGAACGGCACGGCCGCTGTGAGACCCCCTTAACCCTAATGCCAGGCGACAATGGTTTAAAAATCATAAAATATAAAAAAACACAAAATCTAACTCCAAACCAAAGCGACAATGGTAAGAAAATAGGACAAAACTGTTGAGTAACAAATACGTAACAGTGACACGTAAACAGAAATATGTGACCTGTTCACGCAAAAAGGCAGAAAAACGTCACGCTTAAGACTCACAAATTTACGTGACTATAGGTAAATAACTTCATGATACAGGGTTGAATAAACAATATAGTGAGTTGCTCCAGGTAAACATCCAGTCTGAGAATGCATTGGTTGAAATGTCTGTATGTATTTTAATTTTTGTATTTACTCTTTTTAACTGTTTGTATGTTTTCTCTGTTTTTATCTGTCCTGTCTTGCGTGGTTTTTGGACATGAGTCTGGCAAATAAACTGAATTGAATTGAATACATTTACAACAAACTATAAATTTTTGTGTATTGATATATTAGTGTTAGATATTAGATATTTTTTCAGTCAACTGAAACTCAGTGAATATACTTAAAAAATGAGCACCTAATTTTTTATATGGAGGAAACAATCTGGCACTGATTGAGACAAACATTTGTTAAAATAAGCTGTTGCATTATATAGACTGTCCTGTAAAAGCATTTGAATAATGAATTTATTATGGTGTCTATGTGAGAGCATTATGTGGGAATTTTGTATGTCATTGTATCTTCAATTTTTTTGAGTGTGTTTGGCAAAGCTGAGTTTAAGGCACGCTTGCAGTCTTGTTTATGTTTATTGGTCTCTCTGCAAACAGAATGGTGCGCGTCAAAGCAAGCAGCGTCAAGCTTGGCATGACCTACTTCACTATAAATCAGAGATTACCCCACTCAAGTCCATGTAAACCTTCAAACTCACAAACAACATAAACATACATGGAGCCAGATTATGTCCTTTAGTGAACTATGAGTACAGAAACAGAAAAACCTTCACAAATCATGTGACTGGAAACTCAAGTCAGTGTGTGGTGGCTGAAACTTAAAAACCTTTAAAAAGCAAACACTGGAACAGAAAAGATTCACTATCTCGCTTAACTTTTACCACTACTGTCAATGTTGGGCAATGTTACTGCACAAAAATGTATAGTTTAAAGATAATTCTTTGTCTTGTTCAATTTATTTGTTGTGGGTTTTTTGTTCCGTACAGTATGTCTATCTTTTTCCTTCCTTTTTGGGACTGTACATGTCTCTCTTGTCTCCCCAGACCAATTACAATTAAACATTTAAAATAAGTGGTAAAATAAAAGAGGGAAAGAGAGGGTGAGATTACTTTGTGAAGTCTCAGTGCATGGTAATAATTTCACCATGAAACAGCAAAACTTCATCTACTTAGCAAAATGCTTTTGATGAAGGTTATTCCAAATCTGTCTTATCTCTGCACAAGTATTTAATGGGAAAGAAATTACTCAAAATATAATTAGAGTTTTAAGACTCAGTCAGAACAAATGGAGTTAAGTAGAAAAATTATTCAAACAAACAGCTGAGAGAAAATAGGTGTGAAAAGCACAATGTTTTGAGGAGGATTTCCCAATTCATTCCCTCCATCACATCTTGGTGAGTTTTCATTATTTTACTAAAGACTTTACCCAAAAATGAAAATGCCATTGTTCATACACCCTCATGTTGTTTCAAACCCATATGCAGCTGCAAATATGGTACAAAAGCTGGTATGGTACCCTTTAGAAAGTGCTTACGCAATTACGTAAGGTCGCGCTGGCACGTCACACAGCTAGTGCAAGATGAGAAGTTGTGGTTAAAATGTGCATATTTTTTATTTTTCTTGCCAAAAATGACAATCGTTTCACTAGATAAGACCCTTTATGCTTCGTTTGGGATTGTAAATTTTTTCTGGACTGAACAAAGAAAGACATAAACATTTTGGATGACATGGGGGTGAGTAAATTACGTGGATTTTTTTTAAGAAAATGTATTATTCCTTTAAAGGGGGCATTGCATGAAAATCAGCCTTGCTATAATTGGGTTCCCAGTGTATCTATCAAACTAGAAAATGTGAAAAAGATCAACCCAGTAACTTAGTTATGGTAAACCATTTTCTGCAAGCACATTAAAAATTTGGTCATTGAAATTTGTCTCACCTTATGATGTCATAAGGAGATCTTATTATAATAATACTGCCCCTTAATCTGCACTATCCAATCACAGCACTGCGATTTAGTGAAGAGAGAAAGAGAGAGAGAAAAAAGTAATTGGCTGAATCCCAAACCGCCTACTTCCATACTATATAGTACGCAAAGTAGCGCATTTTACATACTATATAGTATGGAAGTGGGCGGTTTGGGATTCAGCCATTGACAGCACAACTAAGTTTGAAATGCATCAAACCACCATCATTGTGATCAGTGTTTGCAATTCATCCGCTCATTTGCATTTTACAGGACACACCCAAAACGGCACATTTTGCACATACCTACAAGTGGCAATTTTAACATGCAATAATAAAATATATACATTCACCTAAAGGATTATTAGGAACACCTGTTCAATTTCTCATTAATGTAATTATCTAATCAACCAATCACATGGCAATTGCTTCAATGCATTTAGGGGTGTGGTCCTGGTCAAGACAATCTCCTGAACTCCAAACTGAATGTCAGAATGGGAAAGAAAGGTGATTTAAGCAATTTTGAGTGTGGCATGGTTGTTGGTGTCAGACGAGCCGGTCTGATTATTTCATCTACTCAGTTACTGGGATTTTCATGCACAACCATTTCTAGGTTTTACAAAGAATGGTGTGAAAAGGGAAAAACATGGTAGAGTCAGAATTTGGTATAAACAGAATGAGATCATGATTCCATCATGCCTTGTTACCACTGTGCAGGCTGCTGGTGGTGATGTAATTGTGTGGGGAATATTTTCTTGGCACACTTTAGGCCCCTTAGTGCCAATTGGGCATTGTTTAAATGCCACGGCCTACCTGAGCATTGTTTCTGACCATGTCAATCCCTTTATGACCACCATGTACCCATCCTCTGATGGCTACTTCCAGCAGGATAATGCACCATGTCACAAAGCTTGAATCATTTCAAATAGGTTTCTTGAACATGACAATGAGTTCACTGTATTAAAATGGCCCCCACAGTCACCAGATCTCAACCCAATAGACCATCTTTGGGATGTGGTGGAACGGGAGCTTCGTGCCCTGGATATGCATCCCACAATCCTTTGTCAACTGCAAGATGCTATCCTATCAATATGGGCCAACATTTCTAAAGAATGCTTTCAGCACCTTGTTGAATCAATGCCACATAGAATTAAGGCAGTTTTGAAGGCGAAAGGGGGTCAAACAAAGTATTAGTATGGTGTTCCTAATAATACTTTAGGTGAGTGTATATATGTTAAGTTGAGCTAAAACTTCACATACTGAGCTCTGAGGACATCAAAGATTTATTTTAAATCATAAGAAATGATTGTGACATGTCCCCTTTAATACTACATGTGTTGTTTTCCAAGTCTTTTGATTGTGTATAAAGGGGTTCTTGGTATTCCTTGGTCGCTATTAACCTTTTATTTTAACAGTTTTAAAACAACATGAAGGTGAATAATTAATGACACTATTTTTCAATTTAGGATGAATTATCCAATATAAACTTCCAACTTTCTCTCATTTTTCTGTCTCTTGTATCCTTCCTTTCTTGTTACAGTGAAACCAGTCGGAGCTGTCAACTCCTGCTTCCTGATAAATACCTCACACCCCAATTAGCACTTCATTCAGCTGAAGTTCATTGAGTTTGATCAGTCTACTGTATTTGCAAAAGGTGCTGTTGCGTGAAATAAGCTAATATTTTGTAGATTATTGCGTAATGGTGGATATATACAGTATGTGTTTTTATTTGCATTTATTTACTGGAAATTGAAATGGAGAAAACATGGTCAAAATAACAAAAAATGCTGTATTTTCCGATCTGCAAAAATGCAGAGAAAACAAGTTCAAATTCATTTCCCAACAAAATACTACTAATGTTTTTACATGTTTTTAGGAAAAACCCTGATTTTTATTCACATCTTTCATGTGTCTTGCCAAACTCTTTGTCTTTTACATTTGCCTTGGGTGACTTTATGTCACTCCCAAGGTTTGCTTTTATTAAAATTCAACAGACACTGGACTGAAATGGTCACAATACATCTAAAATACATCTAAAAATGACTACCAAAGTCAAAATTGGAGTGGTGTCTTAATTTCTTCCACGGCTGTATATATGTTTTTGTGTGCGTACTTACAAACATTACTCATTTGCAAAGTTTGCAAAATGTTAATAAATCCATTTATACATACGTTGATTTCTCTAAAAGTGTTAAAACTGCTTTTTTGTGTTTAAACAAAATAGGTTTGAGCATCCAGAAGCTCCACCAATCACATACGTTTTGGGCAGGACTGTTTACAATACAATACAATGTTCCTCTGTGGTACTCACATGGCACAGCTCTCAGGTAGAGGTTTTCTCTGATCACCTGCTGGAGTTGACTGTCCATCGAACCAAGTGTGAAACATTTGCTCAGGTATAACCTTAGATCCTTGCATAGAGTCGAACCTGAATGAAAGACAGAGATACAAACAGGTAAACAAATAGACTTTTCAAACACATACTGTAAGAATATCCTGTAAACGATTATATAAGCATTCTCAAATGAGACGATGTGCTTACACACCTTAAAATCTGCAATTCAAAATATCTAAAGACATTGCATTTCTCTCTAGTCCCCAGAGACAGTATTGATTAACCTTTGTAGATATTAGCAGTGTTTCTAATCAATCACCTGAAGCCAGGGTTACTCCAGCACCCAACCAACAAAACACTAGCACTTTCTTTAAATGTAAGCACAATATGGCTATAATGGTAATTGTATGATATACACATACACACACAGGCTTGGATTAAATAGCAAACATTAACACACACACAAACACAGAAAGTATTGGCACGACTGCCCAGTACTCCACTCAACATGGCTGATCTCTTCATTTCATCTGGTGTACTTTATGGTCTCTGATGACAGACCACTTGGCTGTTATAGATGAACAGAGTGCCTTTCGAACCCATCAAAATGACAGACCTACCCCCACCCCACCTCTCATAGTAATAAAACACAGCTCACAGTTCTCATAAAGGAATATAAGCCCTAAAACCACACACGCACACACGCGCGCACACTGCATATAGATATAATATGACCGCTGTGATATTTTACGCTTGATTTATTATTCGGAAGAAACTCTTATATGTTTAAAAATATTCAAACAAATTCATGAAGCTTACATAGTTAATTAAGGTTGGACATTAAAGAGAAATTCGTTTTTAATTTATTATTCATCCTTATAATTATTCAATATTATGCTACTGACATTTTTGATCTCAAATTTGATGAGGAGAGTTATGCTATTACTTTTTTAACGTAGTTTTGACTTACGATTTTCCCCTGCTGGCTAATAAAACGTGCAACAAAAAACCCACAAAGTGACATTGGGGGACCTGAGTCATAGAGACCAAAATAATAAAGGCTTGCAGGTGGGCTGTTTTTATGTGAGCCAATATTCATTCACCCTCAACAAACTGGCAATGCCCTTGCAACCCCATAGCAAGGTGCTGACAACCGCTCAGAACACCTTAGCAACCGCACAGCAAAGATCTGGCAACCACACAGTGCATCATGATGGTAAGTTCTGCACAGGTAACACCACCACTCTTCAAAATGTACATATACTGTAATATAAAATATACTGGGGTTTAATAATTCATCCCCTAGCAAAAAAGGGCAAAATTTACACAAAACAACGAAAAGGAAACATGTCCAAATGAAAAAAATCCTCAAAAAGGCGCTCACCGTGATCAATTACACTGTTTGGAACCCAGAGCTGTTTTTATAAAGACTTAGATGCATTTCACATGGGACTGTACTTATTGATCGTGTTCAAAATAGAAATGCTAGAATTAGCACAAAGCTTTTCCTGTCTATGGCTATTGTGGTTATATAGGATACACAGGCAGATCAAAAGACATGTTAATAACCGAACAAGATACATACTGTTTTAATAGTTCTGTAACATATTCAGCTCATCATATAATGAAACATGCTACTGTACATAACTGTAGCTTTTATACTCGATGAAGGTGTTAAGAAGTGAGAGAACAGGAGATGCAGTGAGACATACAGTCAGTGCAGCAAGATAGAGAGAGAGAGAGAGAGAGAGAGAAGACCGAGAGACATAGACAGAGAGAGAGAGTATTGCAGAGGTTGCTCATCAATCTAAACACAGAGGACGAGGGAAGTCATGGTCAAGTATGACATATTTTTCAAAAAAATAGTCTATTCTATGTTATCATGTGATAAATATCAGCGCCCCCCTGAGGTAACATACAACCCATGTGGCACAAATACCACCATCCTGCAACCAAGGATCAAATTTCAAATGAGATGACAGAAAGATGGAGTTGCTCTGATAAGAATATCCAGTGCTATAACAGTACTGTATATAATTAATGCTGTTAAATGTCAGATCCTTAAACTAGCAGTCCGGTCTGATGACATTATTGCTGCTGTGTGTAATTTCTGTGCAAAATTGTTAAATAATTACTTTTGCCAGACAGGTTTCTCAAACATTTCCCACATCTGTCAGTATTTATACAGAACGGTCGTTGCGCCCCAAATCACGCCATGTGTTTAGCATTGGGCTTAGTTGCACATGAAGCTTTTAAAATATAGATTTAAACATTGAGAAATTTTAACATCAACTTAAAGGTTTGAATTAGGTTTGCATGATATTGTAGAAAAATGTGATGTGATATAACTTGCTACTGTAAATAATGCAATATTCAAAATAATATTGCTTTAAGTATGTTGGTTTGTTGTTGCTAAACCTAAAGTCCTTGGCAAGATCTTGTTGCTAAAAAGTCAGAAAAATATATATTTTGAAGTAAATGTGTGTTTTATTCCATCTTTATTGGCCTTTCCCTGGAACCAGTGTTGTTGTTTTTTTAAACAATTTTGTGATTGCTTTCAACCAACTGGTTTCAAGGTCTTATCTCTTTTATGTTCAAACAGGTGTTCTAGCTGAATAGGTAGTAAATACACATCAACCATGGACATGTTTTACTAACGTTTGACAGCAAGACAATGTCATAATACCATTGTCTTAAGTCTGAATTATATCTCTACTGTTTTATAAACCTAACAAACTGTGTGTGAAATGTGTGGCTTAAAAGGTGTGCTATAAACATCACTTGTTACTGTATATGTAAATACCAGACCAGAAGTAAATTATTGCAATAAACAGCTGTCAAACAAAACAAAACACTTAACACTTAAAGGACCAGTATATAAGAAATGTATATCAATTAATCATAAAATGGCCCTGATATGTCACTAGACATTAAGAAATCATTTTAATTTCAAATACTTGTATCACTGACAACAGTGGTCCAGCCAGGACACCGTCATTAAAAAAGTGGAGTTGCAGTCCTCAACTGATGTTTATGTTGTCATGTGGTGTATTGGCCACCAGTTGTGTGATTGCAGTACCAGTTTTAGCCACAAGTTTTGTGATTGCAATATCAGTTTTGGCCACAATCTTACATACTGTTCCTTTAACAATAACACCAGTCCAGTTAATTCAGATTGCACAGCGCTGAAATTACCTGGAGAAACAGTCTTAATGCGGATTGGATGCGGGCAGGAGTTTAGGACCCCGCGTACATCTCCTAAGGTCAGGCCCAAAACAGGCGTCCCCCCGATTTCTAGGATGATATCACCGACAGTGATTCCTCCCCCTGGTGCAGCGGTGACAAATGGAAACTCTCCATAATCAGCCCCGCCTCCGATGGCCACGCCCAGCTCTCCAGAGCTGCCCACCAGTGGGATGAAAGTCTCCTGCACTTTAGAGCGCCAATGCAGTTTCTTCACTGCAACCTTAGACATGGCAAATGAACTGAGACAGAAAAAAGAAATATGGGCATTAGATTATGAACAACAGACACCAGAAGATACACAAAATGTGTACCTGTTGTTGTCACCTCCAGTTAAATAACAGCACAATGGTACTTTTAGCTTATATGATATTGCTAAAGTATTATACACAACTATTCAACTGTTTCTATGGCAAAGATCAGGAGGTCAGTATGTGCCCTAAACAACACAGAGACTGTTCTCATTTTTAAGTGTGCTGTTTGAAGCCTCCAGACAAATCAACAGATGTCTTCCCTGTATGAGGTAATAAACACTCCGCAAACCTGCTTCATCAAAACAGGTGGAGAAGATACTCAAGATAACAATGCTATTTAAAGAAACCCCTAAACACTTGACTGGGACATGAGCTTTGCAGATCATAATCATATTACATTGCATAAAAAATATTGACTAAAACACAACAAAATAATGTACTGTATTGCATTGCATTGCAGAGAATTATCTACTGTTTAACCTATATAAAATTTCATACTATATGCTATACGTATTTATTAATCAAGTAATGACACTAATAAAAAGGACCATGGTTTTTGGGCCATGGTATTATTTGTTGTTGCTATATGTAAATACATATCTCAGCAGTGCACATCATTTTCAAGTTTAGCGCCATGTTGTTTAAATAGCACATGCATTTGCGCCCCCCTTTTGCGACCATGGGCGTTCTGGTCTGAAAACGAGGTGTATTCAGGCGCATTGTTGGCGTGTTGCTATTTTGAGGCAACTAAAATAGACTACGCCATTGATCAACAAAAACCTGGTCTAAAGTCTAAAGTTAATGACGCAATGTGTTTTATGTTATTTAAAGAGCGCATTAGTAATATGCGTCTATAAACGGGACGACAACGCGGGTTTGCTTATCACACACATGAATGCGCAGCAGCAAAAAACCGCTTTTAAATATGAAAGATTAAAGGATTGAATGTAAAAGATTATTATTGAGTCTCTTGGACATAAATGAGGACTAATTATGAGACGTTAGAAGATGTAAAGAGCTGCTTCACCTGCAGCCTGGTAAGTAAATAAATGCTTTGCTTTAAACAAATGCATCTATTTTTAAATGTTTTTTAAATGCTTCCTCACAGATGTATTGTATATGATGACTCTGTACCTGTGGATATGGTTAGATGAGAAACATTTTTAAGTAATGCTTAAAAAAAATCATGACGCTGTTAAACGTGAGGAAGAGCCGTGTGTAAATTCTTTATCTCTTGTTTGTTACAAATAAAGTATTTTTAGAGTACAAACATTTTCTTACATACTTGTAAATTATTTTTTGATGATATTGGATAGCCATACATTTAAAGCAATTAAAAGCCTGCTTTTTTACTTCCATGACTAAAAGAAAACGGCTTTTAAAGGTTTTAATAAAAAAATAACAATTTCAATACAAGTGTAAAACAACACAATTATTTAACATTAATCTTAAACTGGGGATCTTCTTCCTCCGTTTAGATTTTCAGATTACAAAGTCCGTCATCTAAATAGGGATTAGATATAGCGCCAGCGTAACTGGCTTTTAAAGGGGATGAGAGCTGAGACTTTCATTGGTTTATTGTACATTACGCCCAAAATACTCCCATTACTCATTAAAAAAATAGGACCAACCCTTTTTTACCATGACCATTTGATAAAACACAACTATTGGAGAAAACAAATACATATTGGGAGAGGGTTTAGAATAATCCAGGACTAGGCCTTTGTTATATTAGGACATTTACAAACATACCCAAAATGTTACACATAATAAGGGTCCATGAATCATAATGAACTAAATTAACTCTTACTTAAACATGAACTAATGCTGAGTTATGGCATTTACATAATGAAGAGTCATCATTAACTACAACATGACTCAACACAAGAATTCATTGTTAATTAATACATTAAATTAACAACTAAAAAACATGTCATGTTGTACTTAATGATGACTTCATTAGTTTATGATTAATACATGCCTTAACTCATGTTTAAGTAAAAATAAATGTATGTATTTGTTCATTATGATATATATAGACCCTTATTATAAAGTGTTCCCCAAAAAAGGTTTACTTCGTTTCACATCTTTAGTAAAAATCAAGTGGACAGACAGTTTGATATGATAATGACAGACCAGTATTCAAAGAGACTTGGATGTTTAAAGGCTCAACGCTCTAACATTGAGAGATGCCCCAGTAAGTGACAGTTGGCGGGGCAAGCGAGAGGGGCAGGTGCAGTCTGAGCTAAAATGCCTCGAGACATGACAGTTTTAGAGCAGTTCTGTCATTCCCCTACCCGGTCTCATCCGATCTCATACTCGGGAGTGACTTTAAATGTGACAGTGACTGTGTTGATGGCCGGTGAGAAACGGATAGGGGGAGAAGGAGAGATAATCAGAGAGGGAGATCAAGAAGGTACAGATGGCGAGGGAGCGTGAGAGCTGACAGAATGAAGGAATAAATGTTAGAGGAGGGCAGAGAGTCGGGTCACAGAGGAGAAGAGAGAAAAATGCAGAGGTAGGTTAGTTAGAGGACTGATGTCGGATAAAGCAGGAGATATCAGGGCAGAAGAGAGGATTACCATTAGATAAGAAGAAAAAAAGATGTTTGTGACAGCCAAAGTGGATAAACCAGATCAAGAAAAAAAGGGCAAGACGACTTATCTGCCCTACAATCAATTTTATAGTTAATGGCTGTAATTGTTATTACTTGGTAATAGCCAGCACTGTCATTGGTCATTCTTAACCCCTGTTCACACCAATAACCATAACTAAAGATAACTCTAACATTAAATATATTAGCATTTTATGCTTATTCAAAGCTCACACCCTGCAGTTTCACATTCAAATTCAAAAGGCTTTTGATTGTCTAGCCATGTTTAATCTTTTATTAGCTGAATAAATAACTCCAAAAGTATGTTTGGTTATTGTGGTCGTGGTGTGAATGCCACTATTTCTATAATACAATGACTGTTTAAGGTCACATAACACACAGTGTTTCTGCCAATCTCATGTTAATCTTGACTACCTATAGTATTGCATCCTTCCTATCTCTCACGAGTCTTTAGTTTTATCTGATTTATAAAAGACAGTTCAGCTAAACTGCTACTTTCCTAGAAAAAAAAAACAAGCTCCCAAACACTCACAAAACATTATCCCACTATCTCTGGACAACTTATAATTCACTACATGTTCATGTCGTTTACATTATATGCCAAAAATGCGCCGATTGCCAATAAAACAGGCGTTTGATGCAGTTTTACTTAACGCCTGCGACCCGGTTGGGACCGCCCAATTTCAACGAAATACAACTTTAAACAAACACACTTGCACAACTCTGCTGCTACCTTGGATAAACAATCTACATCAATTGTTTCCATAATGCTGGGTTCATTGGGAAGCTGAACAAGCTTAAATTTCCCTCACAAACAACAACAATTCTTTGGAAATGTTGATTTCGTGTCAGTTCTTAGTTGGTGTAAGCCTGCGCTATTCCGGGTGAATGCCCATATAAGGACTTCCACTGTACTTTCTGCACTGAAATTGCACAGAAAAGAAATAAATCAAGATTATACGTATAAATGTTTCATATTCGAAAAAACGTTCTGAAACCTGTACGAACCCTGGCGAAGTGCATTTGGCACAGAATCATCTGTCCAATGCTTTTTTACACTTAACTCTTTCCCCGCCATTGACAAGTTATCTCGTCAATAAAGATGCACTTACCCAATTTATGAAAAAACTAAAAAAAAACGTTATTTACTAATTTTAAACTCTATGTATGTTTTGATAATCGTTCTGAATCTGATCTCTAACAAAATTATTCACAAAAATGCAATTATTTTAGCTTTTTGCTATAAAAATATTTTTCAAAGAAAATTGTCATATTTAAGAGTTAATAGAGAAAAATAAAGATAAGATGAAACAGTTTTCCCTTTTTGTTTGTTTGTTATTGTTTGTTTGAAAGCAGAGGGTCTGTTCTTTCATTTGATATATTTGTATGTTTATATATTTTAGAAGAAAAAATTCCTGGAAGGCATTTTGTGGAAATTTTGTGAAAATCACAAAAAAATGCTGACGGCAACTTTTCAAAAAAAGGTTGGCAGAGAATGAGTTAAAGGCAGATTAGGCAGGTTTAAGTCTAAAAAAGTCTAAAACACTTTTTTCAAAATTTGTTTTTTATATACATTAATACATAAGTAAGTACTCTGAAAAAGAGAGTATAAAAATCGAGTGTCTGTAGACCTCTCACGACAGTTTTAAACACAGCTAATTATTTCCATTCACTCCACCCACTCCCTTCTGGGTTTCTTCTAAAGCCACGCCCCCAAAACACAGGAACACGTAACGCCGACCACTCTGTTGGGAGAAGCATTTACCTCAGACGAGCGGAGAGGAAGGAGCGCGGTGCATGTAGTAACATCATGTCAGAATCACATGTAATAATACACCTAACTTTATCACTATAAATATAAACAAATAGGATGGATTTTAGTACTCACTATTAAGCTAGCATATCGATACTGGCTAAGTTTAACATATATTTAGTTTGATTCGGTAACGAACGAGCTAATTATATTAGACAAAGCTAAAAACAGGTTGCATTGATACAAGTTTTTTTCATTACCATCAGTTACACTGTGATGAAGGTGAATTTCGTGGAAGATTCATAACACATAAGGTGTTTTGCATGTAAAAGTTTCCGTGATGAAAGCATTGTTGACCGCTACCGCATCGTCGACTCAAGGAAAATTCACGCGATATTTACTCTCGTTTGATTTCTTCATTTATTCCTTTTTTGCCTCGTTTGCCTTCGCTGACTGGATATGCAGGTACTGTGAGTTCTGAATGCTCTTTCTCTGCCGTACTTTTGCTCTTCTTAGAGTGCCTTGTGCACGTTCAAATCAATCGGGTGTGCGCATGTGTGGGCAGATCCTGTAGCAACAGGTGTGGTGCCATGGTCGCGAGAGAGAGTGACAGTCGCGCAAGCCAATCATTGTTTCGTCCCGAATGGAAATAATTAGCTGTGTTTAAAACAGCCGTGAGAGGTCCACAGACACTCGAATTTAATACTCTCTTTTTCAGAGTACTTACATTTTACTTATGTATTGGTATATAAAGACAGTTTAAACTAAACAAAAAGTTTTTTTAGATAATTCCTGCCTATCCTGCCTTTAAGTCAAATAATAAGTCAGAATGCATGAAATGCTTTAGACATCCCGTTTAAATCTTTATAATTATAATTGTCATTTTTAGTGTGTATGGGTCTTAAGCTTGTAATGGAAAATCCATAATCGTTTTCACTGGTGCTTGTGTGGATTAATCATTGTTATGGAGATCATATATGTTTATTAGTGGTGCTAAGTATAATTGCTTATATTTATGGTTAGAATTATGAACAAATCCTATTTTTTGCAGGGCTGCACGATATTGAGGGGATTTTAACTGATGCGATGTACAATATACAATATGATAATGCTTTAAGTTTGTAATATGAACTCATTAAAATATGTTTAAAAACTGATAATAATATAACAACATGTTTCACACTCTTTCTGATCCATGATCATCTTCCACACGCCAAAGCACGTACAAGCACTCATTGGTTTGCCAGTCTCTTTGCTAAAACTTTGAGTATACATAACCTTTTAAAATATTTCCTGTATTTTCTGTTTGTATTTTAACAAGGAGAGCAAAAAATAAACATGGATGATCATTAAAAACCTAAAACAACAGAGCTGGTGGTGTCCTAAGACTTTTGCACAATACTGTAAATGCCTTAAAACACTCAGAACACCTTAGCCCCATCCTAGCAATCAAATCCTGGCAAAAACAATGTTATATTAGCATTTCAGTGAAACATTATTAACATCTTTTACATCATAGACAGACAGAGATTATTTCTACACCCGTTAAATAAATGTATAGCGAGATATCACATGAGTTGGCTTTGCTTTCCATACAATTGTACATTTCTCACTTCTGCATCTTTTATGTTATTATCACCAGGGGGTCTGTGAGCGCTCAATATATCCTAATTGGTGATCGATACACTACTAACCAGGGGTCAGATGGAGAAGCATCCAACCCGACTACAGCACCGCTGTAACCACGGTTACGATATCAGCGTGTCCCCTCAGGCTGGACTGCCCACCAGGCTTAATAAGGCTAATTAAACCGCATGAGGAGCATCTGAGGAGACATGACTAATTATTTCTACTTGAGCGATTGGCCGATCGGTCATTTATTCAGCCAACCCCCTGGAGATCCTTCAGCTGATAGGTGGAGCTTTTTTTTAAACATTCGCTACAGAGACAGAGATAGACTGAGCCAGGCTCCACGCAGGCTGCTTTTGGCACAGGACGAGGAGTTGTGGATGTGACCTTGAAACAAGCAAGCTCAGATGTCCACTGATACAGGGGAGGAAATAACACCTAGTATACAAATACACACAAACACACTCCCTATACTTTCTCTTTTCAGTATTTTCACATAAACATATCCACACAGGTATTTTGGGATGTTTTTAGCTCAGTTTAGAGTCATGGATTTGATTCCCAAGGACTGCACATACTGATCAAATCTATAAGTTTTCCCCAGAATGCATGAATACAATTTGAATAAACTAATGTAAATAATACTAAATAATGTAACACTAACTAAAGTAAATAAACTGTCTTTGAGTGATTTGTTACATGAGCTGAAAGGCACATACAGTATATACACAGGCATACAAATACTGTCTACCTCATTTCTCTTTCTTCCCTCTCTTTTACTTCATTCTGTTTGGGTGCAAGACCTTCTGTTACAGTAACTCAACATATCCTTTTTTTATATTGACTATATTGAAAATCTATGATTCAAAATTTAATTTTAATTTGGTTTTGAGATACATTATGATGTATAATGAAATATTAAAGATTTTTCTTATTTCTTGGTCACTGATTAAATAAGCATTGACCATGTTTACCAACTCCTTTGTACAAAAGGTCAGAAACACTTGCTTTCATTGAAGCACACGATATACAGTGTTGATTTTTTATTGGTCGTGTGCACAAAGCATTTAAAGAGCACCAATTATTTGATTCACGATTTTACATTTCTTTTGGTGTGTAAGTATGTATTAGTAGTACATGTTATAACGATATGCAAAAGGTACATACAAAAGGTCCAACAATGACGGGAGTTATCATCTCCAATTTAAATCTTTTTTCTTGGACTACAATGAACAAACGGATTATATGCAACAGTTCACTTCTTTGGCTTGTTGATGTGGACACGACCGACATTAACATAATTCCACCCGCTTCTAACTTACAGCCTGTAAGTAGTCTATGTTTTAAAGTTTTATAAACAGGGTTCCCACACATTAGTTAACTTCAAATTCAAGGACTTTCCAGGTCTTATTACCTCAAATTCAAGGACTAAATGTGGGGACACATTTCAATTGGGAGCAAGGTTACTTCGTGTTGCCTTTAAAGATACATTGTTACAGTTCCCTTTTGAGGGAACTCGCACTGTGTCACTGCGATGACACTTTGGGGACGCCTCCAAAGTGAATGTGTATATCAAATTCAACCAATGGTGAGGCTTAATGACAAAGACAGGGTGACGCGGGAGCCAGAAAGTATATCGCTATTTGAAATATTGCCAAAGACAGTGTTACAGGGATGCAGGAAGTATAGCAAGGGAGACGCAGCGTCTCGTTCCCTTCTCAGGGAACAACAGTTACATACGTAACCAGAGACGTTTTCATGTTTCAAACACAACTATGCAAAAAAGCATTTTGGTATGAATCAACATTCACATACAGAAAATATAAACATTTAAAGTGAACAGTTTAGCACATGTGCTTAAAAGGCTAGAAATTTTATATTATCCTACACTACACAGGGAATAATATGGATTTTTTTTCCAGAAAACTTCTTGCATAAAATAGATTTAAGCATTTTCAATGACCTGTATCTATGTATGTATATTTTCAAAATCTTCCCAGGGCCTTGAATTATTTCCCCCAGATTCACAAACTTTTAAGGATTTCAAGGACCCGTGGGAACCCTGTATAAAATTTTAAGTCATAAATAAAATGTACTACTGACTAAACCATGACTCAAACGCAAGTTTTGTGTAGTGCAAAGTAGCGTTTGTTTGTCGTTTCTATGATCACAAATGCAGACATCGTTTTATTGTTTTAGTATCTTTACCTTAATAATCTGTTATGTCCTGCTCAAGCCATGCTGGTAAAGTTGATCAGTCAGCTTGGTCATCTGCATTTTCTAGATCAGATTTGGCTTGTATTGATAAGGTAGTAAAGATGATATTAACTCCTGTCAATATTGCATTGCGAGCTAATATTACAAATAAATACGATAAGAAGCGTCACATTTCCGGTTGATGACAGAGATATTCAGGCCAATCAGAACGTACTGGTAAGCTGGCCAATTGGAGGACACTACACTTTTCAGATTGATGAGCTTTGTACAAAATCAATGCGTTTCAGGGAGGCAGGGCAAAAAGGAACAACAATAACGTATAGTATGTGGAAAATTAAATTACTCTAAAAAATCTTGTTACATTATAATACAAATACACAAAATAATGTTGTTTTTAGCAGCTGAAACACCAGACAGATGCCAACTGTGGGTGCTTGCCAGCTTTTTTTTCAGTTAAGCGCTTTGGTTGCAATGAAACTTCTGTTCTGTTTATTATCAGTAGTTGTACGATGTGATGGTTGGTTGTTGTGATATTTGTCCCGCCCCTCCTCCACTGTAATTGGACAGATATGTAAAAACTGACATTGACAAGATGAGCGTTTAACATAAAGTTAAAAAATTTTCAGCTATGGGTGCTCAGCGAAGAAAAACGCTCAGCGCGGACAAAACCCACCAGCTACTGGAGTTTTTGAAAAGCAATGCGCTTCTATTGGAAACAATTGAAAACAAGCATCTGTAAATAGCCATGTAATAAGCGGGATAATGTACAGACAGCTTTATTAAACCCCTGGAGCCATGTGGATTACTTATGTGAAGGATTGATGCACTTTTTGTGCTTGAAAGTCATGGACCCTATTTTCTACTGTTATAAAGCTTGGATGTTCTCAAATAACTCAAATTGTGTTCATCTGAAAGATGATAGACATGCATCTTGGATGGCTTGAGGGTCATGAGGGTCATAAGTAAATCATGGGGTAATTTGCATTTTTCGCTGAACTATCCCTTTAAGTTTCACAGCATATCACTGTGCAACCTGTCATATTCAGCAAATTCAAGCAAATATATTCTTTGTAACACACAAATGTCTAGAGGTGTCTTTGTTTGAGGCAAACTGCTTTTGGTTTGAGATGACTCTGTCAGACACACACACAGACAGACAGAGAGGAATGATGCTGGTTTATGCAGCTACACATCCTCATGCTCAACACTGTCAGCCTTGCTTGTTGCATTTACATCCAAAGGTCGAAACTTCCAGACCGACAAAACCTACCTTCTTTGCTATGATAATAAAGCGACTGCCTTTCAGATCTATCCTTAGCTTAAGGGCATACATTTCATTATTAATTTCCATAAATTTTTACAAAATAACGACGCTGATTATTTGTTACTACGCAGGAAGCAATTTTGCATTTAAAAGAGGTCTAATAGCCGTCCAAGCACAATGTAGATGTCTAGGCTAAAACAAGGCAAAATTTGGACTGTCAGTGAACATTTATGAATAAAGTATTAAGTTATTATTGTATTATTCATATAGGAGTTAATCTGCTTCATATAATGAATTTCAACTGCCTGTAATCAGTAAACAAGGAAAACTGGTGGATCTATGAGAGGCTGCATATTTAACATATAGTGTTGAAAACGCTGACCCTTAAGGTCAGAAAAGAGCTGACCACCCCATATCTGTTTACACATTCACCCTTCTGTTGAAATTCTATACAGTCACTGAGGAAAAACCCATCACTTCTAGTTATTGTTATGCCATTGTTGTTTTTCTCTATAAATGTATCCGTTTCATCATAAAACCTATTTTTAGCCACCCAGCGCTATTCCAGGAACGCCCATAGCCTTATATTCATGAGTATATGAATAAATAAGGCTAATATAGACTATGCAATGAGTTTGAGTATAAACCATACTGATATAGAGTCGCACACGTGTGCTCGTGGACAGAATCTAGAACGATGCATGTTCGGCTCTGCATTTATTATTGTAGACGACCTTTCCATGGGCCGCTGAGGAAAGCGTCTATCGAATGCGGGAAGATATTAAAACTTTAAAAAGCTGGGTTCTGGGTTCAGAAGGAAATGGCAATGGGTTTCAAGACTTTTTAATTATTATGAACACCCAAAGGATATAGAGGAACACAGAGAAAAACTGATGATGATTTACTTGCTTCAGCCAGTGAAGATAGCAAATGACTGCAGGCTTCTGACATTAATTAGAAGGTGACTACAGCAATAAAGGGATTTATCAGTTTCAACTCCACTACGAAGAAAACCGAGATAAACCAGCAAAGATTTAATGATAATATACAGTAATTAAAAGACTTGAGGTTCTTTTCCATAATTATCAAAGTAACGCCACAGTTTGTTTTTCAACTGCAAACTGTTAAAATTAAAACAGCTACGCAACTATAGATAACTTACTACATGTTGCATAAAATTTTAATAACCACAATTTAAAGGGATAGTTCAGCCAAAAATTAAAATTCTGTCATCATTTACTCACTCTTAAGTTGGTCCAAACCTGTTTAAATGTCTTTGTTTTGCTGAACACAGAGGAAGATATTTTGAGAAATGTTTGTAACCAAACCGTTCTTGGACCCCATTCACTTCCATAGTAGGGAAAAAGAATACTATGGAAGTAAATGGGGTCCACAAACATTTCTTAAAGTATCTTCCTTTGTGTTCATCAGGAACAAGGAAATTTATGCGGGTTTGTAACAACATGACAGTGAGTAAATGATGACAGAATTTTCATTTTTGAGTGAACTATCCCTTTAAGAGCAACATAACAACAGTTACAGTAGTGTATCAGGCTGCACAATGTTTGAAAATAAAAGTAAAAAAAGAGAAAACAGGAAGTGAACGATTAACTATGTAAACAGAAGATTTATTAAAGGAACAATATGTAGGATTGTGGCCAAAACTGGTATTGCAATCACACAACTGGTAGCCAATACACAACATGACAACATAAACATCAGTTGAGGGCTGCAACTCCACTTTTTAAATGACAATAACCTCGCCAGACCACTGTTGTCAGTGATATAAGTATTTGAAATGAAATCTTAATGTCGAGTGACATATCAGGGCCATTTTATGATTAATTGATATAAATTCTTACATACTGTTCCTTTAATATTTGGGTCAATGACGTGAAGTTAATTATTTTGTGTCTATATGGTTCAATTATGGTTACTTGCATACATTCTCTTTTGTCTAGAATATTTGGGGGATAATTGTAAAAATGTCAATGTGGTGTATGTGTCAATTGGTGTAACTAGTATTTTTTTAAATGAAAATATAAATATTTTAATAAAAAATGGAATAAAGTATAATCATCTAGTTTAGTGTAATAAGATTTTTTTTAACATAAATTTTTACATCATTTGTCAAAGATTATTTAGAAAACAGAGCTTTTTTCAGCATATGTCAGGACAAATATTACAAAAACGCATTAAAATTTACATTTAGAAATAACTGATAAAATTATATTTTAAAATGTTTTTTTTTTGATGATACGTTTACATGCCATCAAGGTGGATAAAATATAAAATATTTAATATTTTTCATTTTTTGGCGCAATTGAGGGTTACACCGTTCATTCAGTCTTAACTTTCATAAAATGGTTCAAATGTAATTTTTATTGCATAAAATTAACTTAAATACACTATGTGCATTGAAATAAACCTGATGCATGCTTTTAAAACAATTTTTTGTAAAGATTTTTGAATTTCCCGAGTTCGAATCCTAGCTCGAGGTTTTTTGCCAATCCTGTACCCCTTTTATCCACCCTGTATTTTCCTATACTCAAAGGGCAAAATGGCCCAAGAAAATAACTTATTCCTAAAAAATAATTCCTAATTATTGCAAGCAATTAATTATATAACATTGAAATCATTATCTTTAATAGCATTTTCATGCAAATTTGTTAGAAGCTGCCAAATTCTGCAGACACCGTCATGAGCAGGTTGTGTGACATGCTGTGATCATTTAAAGCCCATGAACAAGCATGTAAGATAAAAGATGTTTTATGTAAGCAAAGAAATGTTTAAAAATAATGTTATGACATTTCTGTTTGATCAACAAGTTTGATACAATGTTGGGTCGACACTTGACCTCTACAATCTGAGGCCCAAAATCAGTTGAGAAACACTAATCTGAAGCATATTAATCTTATTAAAATAACTGACAACAAGAAGAATTGCAACAAACGTCTGTGTCAGCAACAAGCCACAGTAAGTACAACAGCCTCATCCACATGACATCTATTTCCCAAGAAATAAACAACGACCGTACACCTGTCGTGTCAATATTATAAACTTTTAATGACAGCTTCTGCTTACAAACCCAAAAAACAAACTAGAATATTCTTGGAAAAGTGCTGCTTTCTTCACCTCTAATAGGAACATGGCTCATGTGTAATGCATATCTGTACTTTCAACAGATTGATCACTCAGCAGGCTGAGAAAAGAAATGAGGGGGACGGAGAAAACAAATCTTAAATAAATGATCACTGAACGTTTCACTTCCTTTACAAAGCATAAGTACCTGCATTCTTGCAAAATTCAGTAATTTTATGCTCTGGTTTCTTGATTGTTCTTTAAGTAAGGTCAAATAGTTTTATGTAAACATATGCAGTCAATAACCAGATTGCACATCTGCAGGATAACTGACAGGCGTGGGACCCAAGCCATTGCCAAAAACCATATGGCTGATGAAGGTCATGAGACAGAATGTTGCTGATTAAACAGTGAAATTTTTTGCAAGCAGAAGTAATGTGTCAGATATTTTTCTGTTTTAATATGCAAACATTTACACATTTGAGAACTTAAAGTGTCAATCCCATTCCAAAATAATGGTAAAAAGCTGTCACTGGGACAATGTTATTATTCAATAGGAGACTTGCTTTTAGTTGATAAGAGCAAGATTTGTTGTTTAAAAAGTGTGATATTACCCCCTTAATGAGAAGTCATGTTAAAATATAATATTAATCAGAAATGTACTGTGTATTAAATTCAAGCTTTCACATTGCTGAATGCAAACATTTGCACACACCTCATTTAAATACACTTTGCCCACCGGTCTAACGCACTACGATGAACAATACTTTTGTCTTGGGCTTGGATTATATTTTTAATAACCTGCATGTGAGCAGTTATGACTCACTTCCCAACCTGTATTTGACTGTTTTGACCCTAATCTCACATCACCCTCCATAGGGAGAACTGCTGGAGGTCAGCCAGCCTGTGAATCTTAAATTACAAACGACCTTCAAATGAACCACAGCATCCACACACACTATACACCGCTGCACAGTGTCGATAGTAACACGTAAATCATCCAAACGCGCCCATCGGACACTGGGTGTATTAAACTCAGAGATGCTCAATCCTGCCCAAATCTGGGGCACTGGTGTAGGCGAAACATGAACAGCCGTGACAGATTTAAAAATAAAAGATTAAATGTGACCGAGAGGAAAAGCACACAGCAAACATTGTCAAACACAGTCGTCACACACACAGGCTAGACTTAATACTCACAATACAAGCTCAAAACAGTCAGGGTTGGAAATAAATGTTTTATGCATGGGATTCATGGTACTATATACCACACAACTGTTTATATGTGGCAAGTATAAACAAACAATGTGCTGAGTTTGCATTTCCTAACGGAAATGATCCTTCCAAAAATGAATGGAATTATAGTTAAGAGAATTCAGTCATAGATCAAACTGACAAAACTGTATGCCTGAAAGCTTTTAATTACAAGTTTTGTTTATTTCTGCAAGGCAACCTGAGGAATTTGTTATTTCTCTTGCATAACTCAAGTGTTATTTATGTGTTATATCTTTTATTAAAGAGACACTTCACTTTTTTTGAAAATATGCTAATTTTCCAGCTCCCCTAAAGTTAAACATCTGAGTTTTACCGATCTCCGAGTCTGGCGCTACCACATTTAGCATAGCTTAGCATAATCCATTGAATCTGATTAGACCATTAGCATCACACTCAAAAATAATCAAAGAGTTTCTATATTTTTCCTATTTAAAACTATTTAATAATCAAGGACTTTGCTGGTGTAACATGGCTGTAGGAGGCGCAATAATATTACGCAGCAGCCGAAAATAGTCCCCTTAGTAACTTTCAATAGCTGGGGACTGTTTTCGGGCACTGCGTAATATCATTGCGCCTACGGCAACCATGTTACATCAGCAAAGTCCTTGATTATTACGCAAGAATGAGAGTATAGTTCCTAGCCATATCTGCCTAGAAAATCACAACTTTTATTTTTCCGTCGGTCTTAGCACACGATGCAACTACAGAAGAGTCGAGTTTTAAATAGGAAAACACTGAAATTCTTTGGTTAGTTTTGAGCGCGATGCTAATGCTCTAATCAGTTTCAATGTATTGTGCTAAGCTATGCTAAAATTGATAGCGCCAGACCCAGAGTTCGGCTGAATGGATTCCAAAATCAAATGTTTAACTCTAGGGGAGTTGGAAAATTAGCATATTTTCAAAAAAGTGGAGTGTCCCTTTAAGAAGTCAACTATCAGTAGCTATGTTTCCATCCCCATTTTTCGTATCGCATCAGAAATAAACGATGAAAGCGACAAATTTAAGTAAAAAGTTTTTATGCTCACTTAAGGTGTTTTTTGTTTCGTGTAAAAAGAGACTATGAATATTGGGAGTTCAAAATGCATTTGCAAAATACATTTTGGGCCCTATTTTAACGATCTAAGCGCATTGTCTAAAGCGCACAGCGCAACGTCTAAATGGGCGTGTCCGAATCCACTTTTGCTAATTTAACGACGGGAAAAAACGTTTTTGCGCCGAGCGCATGGTCGAAAAGGGTAGGTCCTATTGTAATGAGAGTATTTTGGGCGTAACGTGCAGTAAACCAATGAGAGTCACAGCTCTCATTCCCTTTAAAAGCAAGTTGCGCTGGCGCTATGTCTAATCCCTATTTAGATGACGGACTTTGTACACTGAAAAACTAAACGGAGGTAGAAGATCCCCAGTTTAAGATTAATGTTAAATAATTGTGTTGTTTTTCCCTTATATTTAAATTGTTATTTTTTTATTAAAACTTTTAAAACCCGTTTTCTTTATAGTCATGGAAGTAAAAAGCAGGCTTTTAATTGCTTTAAATGTATGGCTATCCAATATCATCAAAAAAAATAATTTACAAGTATGTAAGATAAGGTTTGTATTCTAAAAATACTTTATTTGTAACAAACAGGAGATAAAGAAATTACAAACGGCTCTCCTCACGTTTCAGCACTTTAAACAGCGGTTTTTTTTAGCAAAGAGTTTTTTTAAGCATTACTTACAAATGTTTCTCATCTCGCCATATCCACAGGTACATCATATACAATAAATCCGTGAGGTAGCATTAAAAAAAAAAAACATTTAAAAACAGACGCATTTGTTTAAAGCAAAGCATTTATTTACTTATCAGGCTGCAGGTGAAGCAGCTCTTTGCGCCTTCTAACGTCTCATAATCAGTCCTCATTTATAAATATGTCCAAGAGACTCAATAATAATCTCTTAAATTCAATCCTTTAATCTTTCATATTTAAAAGCATTTTTGTGCTGCTGCGCATTTATGTACTTTGTGATAAGCAAACCCGCGTTGTCCTCCCGTTTATAGGCGCATATTACTAATGCGCTCTTTAAATAACATAAAACATATTGCGCCATTGACTTTAGACTTTAGAGCAGGTTTTTGTTGGTCAATGGCGTAGTCTATTTTAGTTTCCTCAAAATAGCAACGCGCCAACAATGCGCCTGAACACACCTCGTTTTTCAGACCAGAACGCCCATGGGCGCAAAGGGGGCGCAAATGCATTTGCTATTTAAACAACGCGGCGCTAAACGTGAAAATTAGGGTGGAAACTAGCGAAAGACACTTGCGTCGCGCATTGCGCTGCATTGCGCCGGGTGTAAGATAGAGCCCATAGACACAGCAAACATTATACCCACACCTGACTACCAGTAATAGGGTGCTTCCTGAAGATTTTGATGGATAACAATATTATTATCAGTGGTGTATAAGGAAGACTGTACCAAAAACTCTATTGTTTTTATTACATTCAGGGTTTCCCACAGCACTTTGCAGTTCGGGCGGCCCGCCGCCTTAACTAGGTCGTCCAAAAAAAAAAAAAAAAAAATCCGCTGCACAAAAGGCCGTCAAGTGCATCTCAGAGAATAGCGTGGACACGCTTCACACCGCGAGCGTGCACGCGACCCACACGGCCCAAATGAAAGACGTGGTCTGGAGGATAGGCGGTGCGTGTCCATGAGAACTGAAGTGGACTTATGTTTTAGGTTTATTTAAGCATGTTATTGCATTAGTCTATAGTTCTTGCAAATTTAAAGTAAGTTAGCTGGTGATTTTGTTGTTTGAGCAACCTGCTAGCTAGGGTGCACGTGCCTGTTGATTTAATACAATTGTCGAGCGCTCTTGCTCAAGATATTTATGTCCAATATTTACATGCTACAGTAGTTACACTCACTCCTTTAAGATAATGTAATTAATAGTGGGAAATAATCAGTTTTTACAATCTTTGCCCTATCTATCATCGTTCGCCAGACGTTCTACAACATCTGCTTCAGTTTGTGTTTATTAACCCTTTAGTTTCACTTCATCACGCAGCTATTCCCATTAGAGATATCTTTTAAAAACATTTAATTAATTTATAATCTAGTATGTGTTCATTTCCTGTCATAGTTTTTTTTTAAATTAAGTTTTATTTGAGTGTTTATAATAAAAATATTTTCATTTCATTGTGACGCGTATGCCCTGCCTCTTTGATTGCCACGCCCCTGGCCCCGCCCATCCGCCCTACCGTACCACCTTAACTAACAAATTTTCTGCGGGAAACCCTGACATTAGAATGACACTTTTTTATTTACAGTACATACACTGCGGTTCTCCTTACTTGGAAGTCGCCATTTAGCACTGCCACGTATCTCCAGTATCCCAAAACAGACGAACTGATCTACAGAGCATGTTTTGTTACTACATTAGTCCCTTTCACACATACAGTCTTTACTGGTAATTTACTGGTAAATTGCAGTTAACATGTCATGTGTGAACAGAACCTTTCCGGTAAATCAGTGCTCCCAATTTACCAGTAAGACAGGTTGTAAGATTACCAGTAATTTACCGGTAAGCGCTGTGTGTGAACGAAAATTATAGCATTACCGGCATTTAGAACGGACGACGTCAGACCGCGCTGACAGATCGGGCCAATCAGAAAGTTTTTTATACAGGTGACGCGGTTTCCCCCAGACTGTTTACGGACGTTTCCACACACATGTTGCTTAAAGTCGAGCACACCTGAAGTTAACATCCACATTTCTTCACCAAAGTTGTTTAAAACAGCTTACCATCTAATTGCCAAATTGCCGACGTCCGTAGCACACCATCTGTGAAGCCTAATGTGCAAACGCACAGGTTCCGTTTGACGCCGCCTAACGCAATGTTGTTTGGTCACGAGCAACTTCGCGACCGTTTGTCACAGATGTGAAAACAACAAAATACGGACCGTGGATATTAAGTCATAACCCGCCGTTTACAAATACGACACGGACGGAGCTTGCCGGCCGCGCGCCACAGGTAACTGTTAACTTCCGCTTTCTCTCCGAGTTTACCGGTATTTTGATACAGATGTGTGAATGATGTCTTACTGGTAAAAAGACGAAACGTCACTGCATGTTTGAACAGCACATTTTTGTATTTACTGGTAAATTCATTCTGGTAAATTCATGGTAATTTACCAGAATTACTGTGTGAAAGAGGCTAATGTCTCAGATAATGATGCGTTTGTCCTTTATAGCTTTACTATGTGCTTCAAAAGGGGAGGGGTAAGCTGTGGACTGAACCGTTGGTTGCAATTTACAATGTCACCACTAGATATCATTTAAAATCTACACAGTGCACCTTTAAATCAGAATAAGGTGACACTAGGAATATAAAGCTATTCATGTGGGTAAAGCTTTAAAGGAACAGTATGTAAGAAATGTATATCATAAAATGGCCCTGATATGTCACTAGACATTAAGAAATAATTTTCATTTCAAATACTTATATCACTGACAACAGTGGTCTGGCCAGGATATTGTCAGTTAAAAAGTGGAGTTGCAGCCCTCAACTGATGTTTATGTTGTCATGTTGTGTATTGGCCACCAGTTGGGTGATTGCAGTACCAGTTTTAGCCACAAGTTTTGTTATTGCAATACAAGTTTTGGCCACAATCCTACATACTGTTCCTTTAAGTAAAAGAGTATTTGTATAAGAAATATTTGAGTTCATATTGAAATAATCACTTTTGATCAAAAATGTTATGTCTCAAAAAATCTGAGCACAGTTTGAGACATTGTTTAAAACATTTAATAACTTTCAATGTAGAAGGAACGATTGAGATATTACGTAATAACTGTTTTTATTGACAGTAAGAGATCATCACATACATTTTGACTCATACCCTGTCGAAAAAAGTCTGAGTAATACTATTATTGTTTCTCCATCATGTGCAAGAGTGTGACGAAAGTCACAAAACAAAACATTATCACTGAGAAATGATGATGGTCTACAACGATAGAGTCGAGAGAGAGAGAGAGAGAGAGAGAGAGAGAGAGAGAGAGAGAGAGAGAGAGAGAGAGACAGAGCAGAAATGTTTAGATAATACAGATGGGATGAAAAATGAGCTGCACATGAAAAAGGACTTGAAGTAACATGACATGACAAATGCCTCTACAGCTTCATGATGACAATGACATGATATTTTGAAAAGAAACACCAGAAGAAACCACAAATCCTGAATTATGTATAGAAGAGCAAGAAGGACATACGGTAAAAGAGCAGGAGATTGAGTTTGTAAAAGGTCAAAGAACAAACATACAGTGAGCGGGAAAGAATTGGAAAATAAAACAGGAAGCAGGACTTTGTTTAGAAAGTCCCAGCATGCATGGCCCGGTCACAGTGTGGTAACCCGAGTGCGAGTGAGATTGTGCTGAATCAGATGCCATCCCTGAAGGTGACCCTCCATCCCTCCCGTCTGCTTTCTCTTTTCCCCTCACCATCTTTATCCTTTTTCTTATTCTTTTACTACTCCTTTAACTCCACCTCCTCAATCTTTCTTCAGTTTATTATTTCATCCGTCTTCGCCCCTCTTTCTTCCTCCTCAACCCTATCTTTCCCTCTTTGCTCCTCTCCTGCACACCACTTGATATCGATCCTCGTATCTCCCTCCTTCAACCAGAGTGCAGCCTTTAGCTCAAGGCTGTGTGGGGTTCTCTTGTAACAATTTTAAAGCAACGCGTTTATTCTATACCACCATATCAATATCCATATAGCAGGGACTGATCCATCACCGCTCTGATTTATATTTGGTGTTCTTCCAAGCAACAGACATGTCAAGGTCCATTTGGTCTGGATAATGAAGCGAGGGAGACTATGATCCACGTATTGACTCTTAGGTTAAATAGCGTGAAGATGAAGAACAATACAATTTCAATTGTGCTACACTTTACTGAACCATGTGAAGATATAAGTGTTCAGACAGTCTGGGTCATTGATTAGTTTCATCTGGTAGCATGTGCATGCTTTTTGATGTTGATCCTGTAAAGGAATGTTGTCACATCCCATTTTGTTCAAATGAATAGGTCAACCCAAAATTATCTTTTCATGTTGCATGTCATCTTTCTAGCTTACACCTAAAGAACCTTCATATCAAATAATATCCACAAAACCTTTCTTTTCCACCAAATGCTCTTTTTTGGGGTGAAAATTGTTGCATAGACTGTTGGAAAAAAAGTCAGTTGTCTTTAGATGACCAATATGACAATAACCATTACAATTTCTCAAAGTAGACAGACTTATATAGATTCAGATTGACATCTCATCTGACGGATGGAGTTTAACAGATTAGCAGACAGATTGCACTGGCCTTGTAATGCAAACAGAGGGCTCACAGAAGCACAATTGTCTTGCAGTGTCGTCCTACACCGGCAAGGGTAAACTGCAGCATCTCTCTCACAGTACACATCTCTCTCTCCTTCAAACACACCTTCAATACAACACCTTGAATATGCATGAAGTGAGGTGTGGACTATGCATATAATCACACAATTAACAACCAAGCACAATAAATGCTCTGCGCAGCAGATCGAGATCATCTTATTAAATCAAGATCGAGCCCAAAAACTGAAATGCTTTTAAATAATTGGCCAGAAGTTGTTTCAAAAATTGAAAAGATGAAGAGAGAAATACACATGACCATATGTTCACGCACATACAGTCTGTAGTGTAAATTCATGGGCTTCAGTAACATTTGGGTGTATATTGCAAATGCAATTGTTGCTTTATTTTGATCTCTCTGTTTTTTTTACTCTTTCTCCTTTCCTACACATAATGAATGATTCATAACAGTGGGATAACCTTGACTGCTTTCTGAGCCTACAGCAATGCACTGTTATGAAGTCTGGGTCACAACATATATTATTTGAGAATCACATCAGGACAGACACACCCTTACAAACACAAACCTTCAGCATCTCTCTCAGACGGTTTCTTTTTCATAAACACAAGCCACATACAAATTACAGTCTGATTATATTATAGTTAAAAAATAAATGAATACATGTTTGCTTTAAGAGACCACATGCAATAAATACTATCATGCAATAAATTCGTCAGACAGTTATAAATGTGTCAAAATAGAACAAACACGTGCACAGTTATGAATGCTGTTTGATAAATGCATCATCTTTTTAAAAAACAAAATGGCAAAATGACACTAAAATGCAAAACAGATCGCCTAAATCTAAATATTTAAATGAATAATAAAACTTTAAATAAATAAATAATTAATACAGTGAAAATGTATTAAATGTATAATAAAACTATTCAAATAAATAAATAATGTAATGAAACGTAAAAGATAAATTGATAAATAAATAAACGTTAAATTTATATAGTTGGCAAGGCTGTGGGTTGTGTGGTAACTACTATGTCACCTGTTTAACTGTATTTGGCAACTAACTCAACGTATCTTTCTAGCATTGCCTCTCCCACACCCACATTTATAGTACAAACACACATAATATTTTGCAGAAAACACTCACCTGCATTGTCGCTGACATACACACATTCTCTTCAAACAACTGAGACGTTCAAATATCATCCGTTTAAACGCGTCTATATACATCGATCCGGCAAAAAAATAGATTTGACCGCGACGGTCAAATTACAAAAAATAAAATACTTAATTATTTGAAAGGTTGATGTTAAATTTCTAACTTTACACGACTTTGAAATAACTATATGTTGAGTAGAATGAGTAGCATACGAGTATGTGTGCAGCAGCGCAGATGAGATGCGCACACCACACGGGTGATTTGAACACTGTGATGTACAGCTGGTAACGGGACACGCGATGATCCGCGAGAGAAAAAACGGGGGTGAAAAAATGCAAACCGGACAGCGCGTGCACTTGGTTGTACACACTACAAAACAATAATGTCATAGCTTGTGGACCAGTGGCAACTTATACTATACTGAACTAACTGAATGTTATCATGCATTTTTTTTTCTGATATAAGCACGTGTGATTTTTCACATAGCAACATGTCTACTTGGAATCAATAGCAGATCGATAGCAGAGCCCAAATCTTACCTTCATAGTTATTGCTTTCTCCTCATTATTTTTCCAGAATCTTTTAATCCGCGTTTTTGACTTTTGGAGTAAACGCGTTGATCGGTCACATTACAGCGGTTATGCTGAGGATGGCATCTCAAAGCGCTCGATAAGCAGAACACGGCGACAGTATCGATTATGAACTGGAGGACAGTGACACGGATGTCCGGTGCAGATCACCGTGAAGGCTCGCTGCGGGCAACCGATGCATGTCACCGGTCCAAAAATGAGATCTAGCGCACTGGCGTATACTGTAGTTCAATATTCCCACGCGTAAGCAATAAGGAAAGAACAATGTAATAAGGTAGATGCGTTGTGTTGTGGGGAGGGAGAAGAACCGCCCCTCGTGTAAACGAACCAGGTAGTTTACAGTTTTGTAAAAGCGTTGCTCAGGTCAAGGGAGAGGTATGCGGGCAGGTGAAATGTGGGAGGATAACGTGGGTTAGTTTGGGACACTACCTGGAGGTGTATATGCTGTAGTACACTGTCTGAATAAGTAAAAATGTTTGAGGGCATAGCCTAATAAATTTGTCAGGTGGACAAATCTTCAGAGTCATGGTCAGTCAAGGTTAAAGAGAAACCTCAGTTCTTGCCTCAGTCTGTTCCTCCCAAGCAGATGTCCACCCCAATTACTCTATAACAAAAGACTAGTTTAAATATCTGTATTTTATATACTTGTGAATGGCTGTAATTTATTTCCAATTTATTTTCACGAATTTTTATTTCCGCACCCCTCAGTTATATTTTAAATAGCTAATAAACCTAAATTATAAGTGACTAAAAATAGTTATAGTAAAATGAACTTAAAGTTATAGTTTTTTTTTACTGCGTAATATATTAAAAATGAGTATGATAATTGATTAAACGTCAAACTATATATAATATATATAAGTGTAAAACTATTCTTAGATAAATTATACAAAATTCTATTGAAAAACATTTTTAAAAATTTGAAATCTCAGTAGTTGTGCGTATCGTTTACTGTTTTACAAAAAAGTTTTATTATATTTTTTTAATCTTATGTATTTATTTATTTTTAATCTGTCTGTCAGTGTGTTATCTTACTTTATATTATGTATTTGCCTTATTTTGATTATCTGTTAATGCACAATATAAAAGTTGTGAATCGTGCTGCATTATGGGAACAGTCGTTTTTTTAACATTGCAGGTATGGAAATGTGGTGTGAATAAAACTACATTTACCAGCGCCTACGTCTCACAACAAACATGGCGTCGCCGGAGTCGCATCGGGAACGTGAATCAGAGCAAAGTAATAATATTCAAGGGGATGCGGGCAAAAAATCCGCTCCAGTATCTTTCGGTTTTAGTAAAACACTGAGCAGGGCTAAATTCGAGAAGGCAGAGGAGAAAGATTATTTAGTTGAGGTCGAAGGAAAAGAATTAAAAGGGTAAGCTAAAGGCTAACGTTAGCCTGATTAGCACATAGCTCATTGAAACTGATATGACGTTGATTTTGTTTAGATTTCGTCGTGTTTCATGTGGCTCCTGTATGTGTCTGTCGTTTGTACAGGACCAAACCGGTGGAGAAACCCAAAGAGCTGATCATCCCGCTCATTCATAAGAACCGCTGGTACCGGGAGGATGCTGAGAGAGGAGATAAGAGCAGCGGGGAGAAGAGCACAGATCAGACCGGGCAGGACACGGTCGAGTCCCAGGCTGTCAAAGAACTCATCGAAGGTGTGTTGATAAATTATTACTTAAGTTGACTCTGGCTGTACTTAAAACGTGAGCTGCCTATTTAGGAGTCTTATTAAGTGCTACTGTGCTACCTTGATTCTTTTTTGGCATCTATTATGACTGTACAGTTATTGTTATCGGGTGTATAATCTATGTACAATACAAGCTGATAATAGTAAAATAATCAATATTATTAAAGTACATAAAATACCATTGTTTTACTATCGGGCACTGTTTAGTACTATGTTTTTGCAAGGATTTTTTGTAAAGGGTAGTTTACCATACTGTAAGCCAGGCCTTATGTTCTCTTTCTTCGGCAGAGTCTCAAAAGTACCAGGAGATATGGAAGAACGGCCCAGGACAGACGGATCCGAACTTAGCTATACCTCTTCTCATGCAGAACCAGGCCCCTCAGGGCTTCGAAGATGGAGACAAAATCAGCGTGGACTTGCGTCCAGAGTCGGTAAGTTTCGATACAAAAGATGGACGGCAGTCGTGCGCTTGCATTAAACTAGACAGATAAGCGTCTCTTTTTCTGTGCGGTGTTAAGCTTTTGTTTGAGTTATGAATTGTTAAATTAAAACTGAAAGGCTTTCACGAGTCCCACACCTCCTGATGAATAGACCTTCAATCCTGCATGTTGATGTTTGATGAGATTTGTGAAGATTGCTTTTCAGGTTCAGCAGTGCTGGGTTTACCATAGCCGATGGTATTGAATTAAGTGTAAGACAATATTTGCAATAATCAGATGAAATAGAGTAGACTCTTCCTTGGAGATTATGTGTGGGAGATTATTAGGCAGGATGAAAGGGCAGTATGCTGAAGGAAACCCAGACAAAACCAGATTTCAATGTGTAAGTAACACTGACTTACTTGGAAGAAGCAGTTACCATCACAAGAGTCCTGTGTATCTATAAACATTTGCATGTTTGAAAGTACTTAAGCAAGTATTGGTGTTGAATATAGGAAATATTTCAATAGTATTGTTCACAGGGGTGCAAGTTTTAGAGAAATCGTGCCTTTATGGCCATTTGATTGTTTTCTCATTGGCTGAAATTGCACAGAATGCACAAATGTTTCCTTATTTGCCATCTACAGAATGTAAGATCACAAAGACAACTGTGATTCTGAGCACACCTATTATCTGTCAAGTAATTTAAAAAAGCAAATGGTTCAGAAATAGCTAAAGCTGTGGTTCTCAAACTGGGGGCTGTGAGATGGTGCCAGGGTGGCCCCAGTTTTATGATATTTTATAAAATACATTAATTTATCATAAATTCTGTGTAATTAAACCTAAAAAAATAAGGCTACTAACTAACAGCACTACTTTGTGTAACTTAATATGTTTTGTTTAATTAAAATGTTACATTTTAGAACAGTTTTTCTGTCATAAATTTTCTTCAAGGGGGCCGCAAAGGAATGCACCGTACACAAGGGGGGACGCACACAGAAAAAGTTTGAGAACCACTGAGCTAGAGTTTTCAATTACACTTAAGTTATATGAAGTTTTCATTATAAAGCTCTATTATTGCCAGTTTGTACTGTTTGATTTTATGAAGATTGACTCTTATCAGATACACAGATACTGAGTTGCTTAATAATTATTTACAGATCACTTTGTTTTGGTTAAATGTATATGAATATGTAAGGGAAAGTGTAAATGAGCTTAGATGCAAAAGCTGCAAAACGTCACCTTCGTCCAAAATGAGGTAATGATATTAACTCTTTCCCCGACAGCATTTTTTAAAAAGTTAACAGCCAGCGCCAGCATTTTTCATGATTTTCACAAAAGTTTAATGCCAGAAATTTTTCTTCTTTAATATACAAACATACAATATATCAAATGAAGGAACAGACCATCTGCTAAAAAACAAACAAACAAACATTTCATCCAACCTTCATTTGTTCTCTTTTTATCACCTTTCAAATAAGTGTAGGTTTCTTCAAAAATACAAAATTTTGAGCAAAAAGCTGAGATAATTACATTTTTGTGAAGGACTTTTTAAGGGTTTTATAAGTTGGATAATAGAGCTATTTCGGATTGCCGGAAAAACTCGTCATTGGCAGGGAAGCGTTTTCTCTTAATTGGCGAGTTAACTTGTCAATGGCGGGGGAAGAGTTAACTGAATCATCTTGGCACGTATTATATGTTCATAAAATACTTCAGCTTCAAATCTGCTTAATCCTGGCCTTAGGTCCTTCAGAAATACTAGTTTGATTGCAGAATGCAATAAACGCCACATTGATTTTTCAGCAAAGTCCTCTAAGTGCACGAAATACTATCCAAATGTGGCAGCCACATGCATCACAGTGCCCCTAATGTGTGCTTCAGTTTCTTCATTTGACTTTCATCATTTGCAATGTTTCAGTTGCATCTTTTGTGATTTTGCAACTGTTTATAATGTCTTGTCCAAAAATGCACTTAGAGGCTTTTGCAGTGAAATATTTAATTGGTTTAATTACATACCAATGAAATGACTAAAGTGACATTTGTGAAAATAATGCAGTTCATTTACAGACTAATTACCTTTTCATTGCCATTAAAGTGAAATTACTGAACCTAAGCCTGATAAAAAAGCTCATTTTCAAAAAATGAGATGCACTTAGAGGGTTTTGCATCTTGATGATCATTTCCTTTAAAACCCTGTACGTTTGCATGAGTGGAGTTTTCTGTCTTGTGTAGATGAATTTCATATTGACAAAGGAGGTTTTGGTGGGTTTATCCCTTTTTTAATAGCCAGTAGGTTGTAATTATGTCATGGCCAATAACAGTGATTTGCTGCTGGTTAATTGGTTGCAGGTGGTACTGGTGCAAGAACACTCTCAGACTGGAAAGGAATTTGATTGGATAAAAATCTGTGTAGTACAGAATGAGTCATCAATATAAAAGTCTGTTTCCCACAAGGGAATAACCATAAATCTTAAATGTGTATGCCAATTAGTCTCTGAATATAAGGTCATTAAAGCTGCATGCTGTTTAGAATGCTTTCATATAGAGATTAGCATGTTGCCACTTTAGGACATCTATGGTTGCAAATCATGTGTTTCTGATGAAATCATAAGAGTCAGTTTATTAACTCATTAGTGTTCAGTGTGTGCCCTGCTTAAATTGTTCCCCTGTAAAGGTGCCAAATGTGGTGTCAGCATGGGGCAGTTCAAGGTCATTGCACATTCTGTGCTCTAGTTACATTTAAAGTGTGTGTTTGTGTGTGTGGGATAAGGGTGTGTCCTAATAAAATGAGTGATGAGGATGCCCACTGCCGCATCCAAACAGCTTGCTCTGCATAATCTCTCTCTCATACACACCTCCAGTGTCACTCTCTCCCGCAGTGCAAGTCCATCACTTGTAGATTGTTGTGTGAGGCCACAAGCCATAACTTGATTAGAGTTTGACACAACGCAGATTCATTATGAGCGAATTTCGCTCTGGTTGTTTATTGGAGTTAATAATAAGAAGCTGGGGTGTTTCATCTCATTATCACTTCCTCTGCAGGTGTACGGCTATGTTTCTAACGGGTGTTATGTTTATCAAAAACTGAATATGCCCCTCATTGCTTTGTGTTTGAAGCTTGTATTTGATTTCCCTGTGGTGATGTTTGGCAGTGGCGTGTGTTAAATGAAAAATTGACGTCTATTGTAATTCAGTCCACAGAGGCAGACTATGACCGCGTTCCTGTGGAGGCTTATGGGATGGCAATGCTGAAAGGAATGGGCTGGAAGCAAGGAGAAGGAATCGGGCGGACGTTTAAACAGTAAGAACATTTTTTATTTTATTTTACGTGATGGCCATGATTGGGATTTACAAAGATCCATGCAGTCCTGGAGTTCAAATTCTTTTTTGTGAGAATAAACTGGAAATGACCTTAGATGAATGCAAGCTCGCATTTTACAGAATCTAAAAATGTTCCTTCAGAAAGGCACAAGCTAATAATTGTCTTGTTTGTTTTTACAGTATATGCAAATATTTGTTTGTTATTCATATTCATTAGTGTTTGTTTATTACTTGCTCATTGCTTACAGGATAAAATCTGAATCATTTGATGTTAATCTTTTCTGGATGTCTTTTTTGATCATGTTTTCTTCTGCTGGGATTATTGTACTGTCTGGAAACATGAATGATAAGAGATTTTTGTTTTATGTCAAATGTGATGAACATTTATTTTAGAAACAACAATTGCAGTCTTTAACACTAACTGGTGACACACTTTTAATCTTTTGTGCTTTAGGGCCCATCTGTCTGTCCACTTATATTATAAACATGGCAACCCTCAACCTCAGACTGCACTTTTTAAAAGGAGGGGTCTGTCGCATGCATGCCAGTTTGGGATCTCAATAACTTGTATTTTAACTAAGGTTAAGCTTCAAATATCTACCATATGTCATTCTAATGGACAAAATAGTACAATTTCTGTCATGGTTTGTTTTATCCATGTTGTTTCTCCAATAATCACAGTGTCTTGTGAAAATATTTACTTCCCTGTTGTGTCGCATTACAACCTGGAATTAAAATGGATGCTTTTAATATTTGATTTAGGTACATTGCCTACTGCTTCGAGATTGCAGTTTTTTATTGACACAAACAATCATTAAAGGTGCATCATAAGCGTGTTTAGTCTTGAGACGACAACATGTTTGTCCTGTTGTGACTAGGGGTGTGACGGATCACAAAACTCACGGTTCGGATCACATTACGGTTTTTGAGGCACGGATCGGATCATTTTTCGGATCAGCCAAAAAAGGGGTGGGAAAATCTAATAAGAACAAATAAAGAAATTACAAACATTTATAAAAAAGAACAAAGTTGTACATTAAAGGGACACAAGGGAGCATTTTTATGTTAATAAATCATCTTCGTAAGTCGGTATATGGTTAAATGACTCATTACATGACGAATGAAGACCCTCTCGCCCGCCCCTACCGTCTGTAGGAAGAATACCCCACTTGCAAGTTCGCTGTATCCGACCCGGTGTCCTTCAGTCTCGTAAAGTCTCAGATATAGAAAGCATTTACTCCCAGACACTAGGGGGAGCTAGTAGAGAAATAATACTCAGACTTGCCTGGTGTGCCTTTAAGTAAGGTCTAAAATTAGCATTAGCTACAGAAATCGAATCAAATGAATAATAACACTGTCTTTATTGTATAAATTAAATATAATTATTATTATTTTTTAGAGCTACAGAAGTGATTTTCTCTTTGTCTTTGGTTGTTTGATTAACATTAATGACACAGACTTAAGTAGGTAAATTGAGGTTACTGTCTCTTTAAGAAAAGCACAAACTGGTTTCTGTCTAATTTATACATAAACAAATGTTTTAATTGTAAAAGAGATCATTTTGTTTGTATTTGCCCTGTCAAGAACAGAAAGATTTTATGTTTGCTTGCCTTTTCATTTTTCATTGCTCTATTCTCCGAATGTATTTTAATGGACTACAGTATGAGACACAGTTGCGCAACTCTCTCTCAAGTTTATACATCAAGAGTGGTGCTGGACGGGACACTTTAACCGCATGTGCATCTGTGCGTACAGAAACTGCTCCTTTAGCGTCTTTTTGTGGATAAATTGTTTAAAATCACTTGAATGTTAACATTTGCAAGCATTTGAAACTCATGCAAATTATTAACTTTCTCTATTTAAATTTGCGTATTTATTCGCGAATCACATGCAAGCCGATCTGTGGGTCAACTGTGATCCGTCACACCACCAGTGGTGGCTACCGTAGCTTCTCTATCCGTTTTGAAAGGGAGGGTTGAGCTGTGGACCTTAAAAACAAAAAAGCTAGTCAGTCAATACTTTGGGAAGCCACCTTGCGATCCTGTTACAGCTGCAAGTCTCCTGGGTTATGGGATGTCTCTATTAGGTCTGCACATTTAGCCTCTCTGCCCATTCTTCAAGCTCCAGCTGCTTCAAGTTAGATGAGTTGCATTATTGTGCAGCATCCTTCAAATAATGACACATTTTCTCAATTGGATTGTGGTCGGGGAGGTCTGCCATAATTATAAATGATCTGTGTGTTTTGCATTTTCTGGGCAGATTTGTGAAGTTATGGAGATTAAAAACTTTTTAACCCTTTATAGGACACTCATTGAAATCTTTGGAAATTCTCATTTTTAACCTCATTTTAATTAGAAAGCTAATGGGGGATGTTACAGGACATTCTTTTAAAAAAATTTAACAATATTTTTCACCTTTGGCTGAGAGAAAACTACATTACTCTATTACTTCAAATGAAGGCAGGGGGAGGGCACTTTGAATATGTGCGGAAGTGACTAAATATGGTCACTTGCCCCATAAAGGGGTCTTATTAAATAAGTTATTAACACAATTACAAAAGTAACTACCTCATTACATTGTTTGTAGAGGATTGTATTAGTTTTTTTTGGTACTTGGTTAAGCACTCTGTCTCTCTCTTTAAAACTAGACTTTACAAACATGCCTAAGAGTAAAACAAAAACTAGCATACAGATGATAGAAATGATACATGACAATAGATTTAAAAGCTCTTTCATTCTCTGTCAAAATGATGGACTCATTTACAATCATCTGTCAATGTTTTAAAAGTTCTGTATGACAGAAATAGTCTGGTGTCTTTATAGTTCTTCATCAACGAATCTGAATTTTTTCTAATCTTTGTCCTCTTTCATCTATGTCCATTAGAGATGTGAAGCCCATAGAGCATCAGTTAAGGCCTAAAGGACTGGGTTTAGGTGCCGATCGCTCTGCGGTTAAAGATCTGGAGCCCGGACGTCCCCAACGGCCCCCTAAACCTGGTGAGGAGAGGAGTAAGGAGGACGAGGCTCTGGTTCTGGGACCTGGAGGATGTGTGCTGGTACTGGCAGGAGCACATAAAGAATTGTATGGGAAGGTGAGTTTGAGATATTTCTGATTAATCATTGCACTGGGATTTTGCATCTTTCAATAAATATTATAGCAAAGAGTTGCATGTAAAATAGTAGTGGGGCAAAAATGTGATCTTTCTCTTTTAATAACTGGCTATTTAAAGATCATTGGCTTTAGTGAATAATCAACCCTGCTTGGATGATTTACTAAAGCTTGTTGGCTGGCTCCCCCTTGTGTCAGTCAATAAATAATGCATGTGTTTGGTTTCTAATCATTTGTGATTATGAAATATTTTGTGGATTAAAAATATTTAATTCCAGCAGTGTTATGCCTCATTGTCCAACATTAAATAAACATAAAAACAAATAGTAAAGAGCACTAACAGAATAATAGACATTTACCCAAATAGTTTATTTTTGTTTATTTTTACTCCATCTCTTCACAGATAGAGGGGGTGGATCCAGATAACGCCAGAGTTGTAGTCAAACTTGCCATTGGAGGCAACACCGTGACCATCATTCAGCACTCCATAAAACTAGTCACACGCAAGGAGTATGACAAATACAGCAAAGACCTCAGTAAGCAAAGCTTTTCACCTGTTTGTATACAGCTTTCTACACTAATTCTTTTCAAAAATTGGGTAAAGCTTTTCTACACTAAAACAAACACAGTCACTGATTACTTAAAGGTGGAATGTGGGACTATTAGGGGCATCTGGTGGTGAATTGCATACAACGGCTCAGTCCAGAGCTCACCCTCTTTTCGGAAAGCATAGTGAAGCAAGAGTAGCCACCTGATAAAGTTGTCATTTTAATATAATATAAAGTGACATAAAAAGGTGAATATTGTTTCATGGAGACTTAAAATTGACTGAAAGCAAGAAAATTTATTTTATAGACTTGGCTTGGATGTGTTGGGTGCAATTTGAGCTTCTGGAAAAACAAGCTGTTTGGGTTTAAGCCTTTAAATCTAAAACATCATCACTTAACCTTTTATTTTTCTGTAATTGGAAGTTATGTGATCTGGCATTGGTTTCCCACATGCTGTTTTTTCACTGGTACTAATGCATGCACAAACAAATTTAAAATATATTTTAACTGCTGCTTTTTACCTGTGTACTGTCTGAAAATACTACTATTAGATTGTTATTTTTATTTAACAGCCAAAAATTGTGAATATCTTTCTCTACCAAGGTCGTCTTAGCAAAGCACACAAAGACAAGGAAAAAGAAAAAGAACGGGAGCAGAGAGAACGAGAGCAAAAGGTGAATAGCAAAGACGAGAGAGGAAAAACAAATAGAGAGACGGACAGAGACCGAGATCAGAGGAAAAGGAAACACAAAGAATCAAGCGCAGACAAGTAAGACATCAGACAAACCCAGTCTCTATAGTGGACAAATATTACAAATATCCCAATATTCTATAATCTAGTGAATTATGTATTTTACACATAAAATATATTGTATTTATAATTTACATTTATGCAAATAATTGTATCATTTATTCGGAATTTGATGAATGCAAACAAAAATATACGGTCCCACATTATGTTATGTGTCTTTAAATACTGCGTGCCCAAGAATAAATGTATTTTAACCTAAAATGTACATACGCTGAACATACATTTTTGGTTACATTCATATAATGTACCTTTTGTGTACATATGTACAAAGCCAATGTACATAGTAGTTAAAAAACACCCAACATAAGGTGGGTTGTATAGCCTTAACACTTAAGCATTGAAATTGTGATTGGATGAGCAATGTTTTACATACCTGTGATGGAGTGACTATATCTGTTGTATTCAAAGTTCTAGCAATTTGGTGTCTGAATCATACTGAAAATTTAAACCGTAAAAACATACTGGTTTAATGTTTCTGTCATTACACAATATACACTCCCCTACCCTCAAGTGAAGGCAATATTTTTTTATTTAATGTGTTTTTGAAACTCAATCTTTATTTTCAGAGAGAAACCTCCTCCACCAAAAGAGTCACGGCCCTCCCCTCCAGCCCCTACATGGCTCCAAAGGGACCTCCGTGTACGCTTCATAGATAAAACATTTAAAGGAGGCAAATACTACAATTCAAAGGTAACTCAATCCGCCTGATTAAAACTGTTAATTGTGTATCTTTTATAACTAGAATGGTCATTTAATGTTTTCTGTGTTTAGATGAGAATTGAGGATGTCCTGACGCCCTACACCTGCGTGTGTCGCACAGAGGAAGGAAGGCTTGTGGACGGTAGGGACACGTTTGAGTAAAATGTTCAAACTAAAGATACTTTTGATAACTAATATTAAATAGATTTACTCATTTGTCTTGTTTAGATATTAGACAGAAGATGTTGGAGACCATCGTACCCAAGAACGACTCTGACTACATTATGGTGGTTCTTGGAGAACACAGAGGACAAGTATGTAGATTTGCTTGCTTGTATTTCATTGTACACAATATGAAGGCTGTTCCAATAGGCAACAAAATGTTGCTGCATTAGATGATAATACCACAAAAGTCAATCCCATAATGCATTGCAACAAACCCAGTTTTATTCAAGTGTATGATAGATAGCTGAGGCAAATGCAAATTTTAATAACTAAATTGTTTTATAACTTGATATGAATATGATAAAAGTGTTTGTCTTGCAGGTGGGCCGCATCTTGAAGCGAGACCGAGAGAAGTGTAGAGCCATGGTTCAGCTGGATCGTTATGAGGAGAAGTTGTTCACTTATGAGTATGATGCAATCTGTCATTACGTGGGCGGAACTGATCACTGAGCAGCCAATGAGACGACACAGCACACCCTGTATGACATAAGAGTTGTGATTGGCTGTTTTCCCTTCATTTCTAGTGACCAACATATCACTGTTACTGTTTTAAATACAACCAAGACCTAATTTATTTTGTTAGTTGTTGGTGCTGTTTTAAATGTAAGTGTAGATCCATATGTGTCATACAAATAGAATATCTAAAGAACTGGAAACACGTTCTTAAAGCAACATCTGTAAAGTTGTCTTATATAGCCCAACCAGGTTTTGTATAGTTAGGCTTGTGCCTAATGAACAAAATCAATGAAAGCTGTGCCATGTTGCTGTATAGTGATATAATAAACATTTACAGATCATCCTTTATATTTCAGTGTTTGGCAGGATCTGCTGCTGACCTGAGGAAAAATCTATATTAGGTCTATTTTGACCCATTCGTTTTTAAGGAAAAGCATATTTGACTGCCTGTTATTGAGTAAAGATTTGGTTTAACAAAACTTCATGTACAAATTTATGCACAAGCCAGTAAAATATCCATTCATGTTATCTTTTATAATAAAATATGACAAATTGATTTGCCTCAACCTCTAAATGACTCAAGACAATCACTCACGGAAATACACACAACATGTTTATTAAGCATTGTATGATGTGTTCGCAAATCTTTTGTTTTAAAATGAATAACAACACGTGGTATATTTACAAATGAACCTATGTCTGGAGTTTATAAAAAACATCACTAAAGCATTCATTAACAATTAATGTACATACTAAAGACCTAAGACACTCTTCCTGTTCAATCGTCGTCGTCGTCATCATCGTCCTCTTCCTCCAGACGTCTGATGTTTTCAGCGTTTGCCCTGAGAACCGCTCCAGGACTGGGGTACGGTCTCTGCTGGAACAAGGGTCCTGCTGCTGTGGTGTCTGCCCCTGTCTTTGCCTCGTTGCGTTTGGGGAGGCCAGTGGACCATGAACCCCTAAAATCAGCACCATGAAAATGTTTTATCTTAATTGGTCATATTTCTTCTTCAGTTTCATGATGATGGGAGCAGTTAAATATACAGAGTTTCACTGCATTAAAATTGCACTATTATAATATATGACCCTAGACCACAAAATCAGTCATAAGGGTCATTTTATTTTTAAATTGAGATGTATACATCATCTGAGAGCTGAATAAATAAACTTTCCATTGATTGGCAGAGATACAACTATTTGAAAATCTGAGGGTGCAAAGAAATCTTGAGAAAATCGCCTTTCAAGTTGTCCAAATGAAGTCCTTAGCAAGACATATTACTAATGATAAATCAATTTTTATATATATATTTATGGTAGGAAATTTACAAAATATCTTCATGGAACATAATCTTTGCTTAATATCCTTATAATTTTTTTCCGGCTTTTTTACAACTATTGCGACACATGACTAGGGTCTAGGGTCACATCATAAAATTTTTGTGATATATTTAAGTAACATATTTACACAGTTGTCTTTTGTACACAATCCCAAAAATTTAATTGGTCCAAAAAAGGCTTTATTTTCTTTAATTTTTTTATTTCTTACCGATTCTTCATTTTGGAGTGAGTTTGACGTGTTTTGTCAGATTTACCCAAAAATAGTCAATAACAGATAAGATTTAAAGATAAACTAAATGGCTGATACCTTGGAGCATCCGAATAAGCACTGGGATCCATTGGATCCATTTCCTCCTGCTGCTTCCGACTTCCTCCTGGTTATAAAGAGTTTACATTTATTAAAATTAGGCTGATACATTTCCATTCCATATTAAATGAGATTGTTTCTGCATACGTTACCTCTTTGGGTTTTACTGTACGGTGCACTGTCTTCTCTTCGTGTACGTCTATCACGATCTCTGTCTCGATCCCTGTCTCTGTCCCGGTCTCGATCTCTGTCCCGTCCGTCTTCACGGTCTCTGTCTCGAATACGGTCCCTCTCTCTCTCTCGGTCTTTCTCCCTCTCTCTTTCAGGCTTCTCGTGGTGGTTGTCCGCTTTCTCGTGTCCAGTCTCACCTTAGAAGCAGAACACAAATATTTAAAGCTTTTTTCCTCTGATCGTGGATTCATGTTTATCTGTGCGACTGCTTACTTTTCTGTTTCTTAGTTCCTTTGGTGATGACAGCAGCGGGGTCATTAGGGGACAACCAGCTCACCAAATCTGTTTCTACATTCCAGTAGTATGGAAGACCACTAAAGAAAAAGTAAAGATGACATTGAATAACAAGGATTAAAATATTTTTTTTACAGCTGATCAGCAATAATACAAGAGGAACTCATTCATGGACTTACCATGCTGGATCAAAAACTTTGTACCAATTGGTTGGTAAATTCTCAATCCTTGTAGCCTCGTAGTCCACGTTATTATCGTCATAGTCTTCAGCGATGATCTCTTCCTCAGCATCTGATGATGATAATTATGAATCAATAAAAGAGCATGTCTTTATTAATAGCTATGTTTTTAGTATAATATTAATACTCGTCCAGCTGGAACGCTATGGTCATGAAATAACTTATTTTACCGTGGTCAGAGTGTTTCACGATGCCTCTTTTAGCAAGACGTGCAAGTAAAGCTGGAGGCAGAGGCATCTGCAGAAAGAGAAAAACATCTCAGGCAGTAAAAGTCTAGTGTTGATCAGCCACGCGTTAAATGTTAAATGCCACTGCATAAACACAAAGCTTTAACGAATGTGTTATTTACAATTTCATTAATAAAACACTACATATGCTATTTTACATATAAATATATAATTAAAACTGATTATATTACCTTAATGATGTCAAAAATTTAAGTTTTCCGATTAACGTTTCATTGAAAGGAGCTAAACAAGCACCCCCGTCGCAGAAAAATGACGTAGCATAAACGTCCCTTGACGTAATCTAAAGGGACTGGGGTTATTTATAATTTTTATTTTTAACATTAAAACACATAATAAATATTTTAAATGAAGTTGTACGTGGAATTTTGTGTTAAAATATTTTTTAAAATAAACGTAATTTTAATCTGATCTCATTTTAATTTGTTTGTAAAGGCAGCTGCTAACAGCAGGGGGCGATGAAACATTAGGAACCGAATTTTAGTTCCGTATGCATTAACAACTACGTTAGAATATCTTTTCTTCACTTTATCCGAGAACTTGAAATGTTTTCAAACCTTTTTGATACCCTTTCCAATAAAAGAGCTGTAGTTGCTAATTTTTTAAAAAGATTTTTGTACCCAATAACTATTTGTAATCCTTGCATTATCAATATTTTAAAGCTTATTAATTATTAAATGAAATTATTTATTTTTACACGTTTTTTTTTCTGTCTGTTTTTTATGTGCGTTTAATTCCTTACAATTCTTTGTATTTTAATATCTGAACTATGGCTGTTGACAATGCAATACGTCTGCCTTTTAGGAATGTAATTTATTTTATTTGTTGCAAGCCTACTCTGTATACATTTGTTGACTTTCAATTAAAAAAATGTATCTTGTGTTCGTAACAAAATTGACTGGACTTTAAATGAAATATTTTTTACACATTTCTTCATCAAACTAATAATTCATTCAGAAATGTTAAGTGTTTAAAAATGACTCTGCCTAGTCCAAATACATGCCAAATAATGAGGTTGTCTACTAACATTGCTTTATAACTTTACTCTTTTGTGCAAGGCTTGTAACAAATTAAAAAAGTTATGTAAACCATAACATCAGTACTTCAATGTAAAATTTAAACCCACAAATAGAAAAAGACATTTTAGTACAAAACAGGGGTCTTTATTAACATAATCCTCACATAAGCTACCAGTTTTAGTTCAAGGCAAGTTTACAGTAACAAGTGTCATATGTTGGAGCGTTTAATGGCTGATATTCATCTCGTTCTCCTCATCATCCTCTGTAGAAAATGATGAGAAGCAGATGGGTTCACATTCTAATGTGTTCAGGTTCACCAGACAGGCCGTCTGTGTGCTGCTGAACTCTGGGATTGCTACCAGGAGAACTTCTTGACCTTCAGGTGCTGAAATAACAAAAGAGACAAAAACTATTAAACAAACAGACTGTAGCAAAGCATAGACACATAAGGTTACAAATACTGCATTTAATATATTAACTAAATAGTCTTCTATTCACCTGTGATACGTTTACTTTGGAAGCTGGGAGCATTTCCACTGAAGTACACATGGGGGCAGTCTTCCAGAATAAAGGGATCTTTCTGGTAGAACGGGTAACAACCTGAAGGGTTAACAGAACATTACATTATAAAAGATATATGGAAATATAAGTGCAAATGTTTAATTAGATACTGACAGTGAAGCTTTTATTAAAAAGTTCATTAAACTAAAGAATGATAAATTTATTAAAGAAAGGCTTTTAATCATTGGTCTTTACATTTATTTTTAAGGGAGGGATACACCCTATATGTTTTTGTACTGTATCTGTGTGTCTACAACATAATATTTTTAACTTGTCTTTCACTGTGTGTATATATAAAGCTTATAGTGAGGTTATAATGTGATTCCTTGTACATATTTTGTATTTAATCCTCTTACGTAGTCTCTTATGTATGCACATATAGTCTATACATACATACATACTCTTGCCATAGCCTGCTATTTATTCATAGTACATATATACACATTTGTCATATCTATTTGCACAGTTCTTCTATTTGCACTTCTGGTAGATGCTAAACAACATTTTGTTGGTGTACTTACTATGTAATGACAATAAAGTTGTATCTCTCTATCTATTATAAGGAAGCATAGTAAAAAGGGTTCTAAAACACAAATGTGAAGCCTGCTTTTCTGATGAAACATAACTTCTAAACTGTAATCTAATTGGTGGGACCACTTTTGAAGGTGGAAGAACTTCTGGTTTTGTTACTGGAAAAACGGCATTGAGTGTGAAAACTGCAATGTTAGTTTACCTTGATTAGTTTAAACAGTGTTGAATAAATAACTGCATCACATTCTACGTTTCTTCATCTTATCCTTATGCAGAAACAGAGTCAAAGTAACTAAAGGGTTTACTTTTTAAAGGCGGAGTCCATGATGTTTGAAAGCCAATGTTGATATTTGAAATCACCTAAACAAACACGCCCCTACCCCAATAGAATCTGGACCTTCTGTTGATAGACCCGCCCCACACATACGCAACCCGGCATTTGATTTGATTTGATTGGCTATAAGTGTGTTTTGGTAGTCGGCCCGTCTCCTTTTCCAACGCGTTTTTCAAACATCGTGGACTCCGCCTTTAACCTGGCTATGAGTTATTGAATATAATGGACTTCGTGTGACAAAATCGCTCATCAGCCTTTCTAGCATGTATGATACTGTAGTGTTTACCCATCTTTTTTTCAATGCATGCACTTTTAATCTTTGTACAGTGTTTTTTGAATGTGTTAGCATTTAGCCTAGCCCCATTCATTCCTATGGCTCCAAACAAGTTTTATTTTGTGCCACCACATTTACTTTTGTAACTACTCATGTAACAGTCTTTAAATAGGGAAAACGTGGAAGTGTTTGGTGGCTTCTAAATTCATCCCTGTATGGAACCATAGAAATGAATGAGGCTAGGCTAGCACAGTACAAAGATTAAAAGTGCACACACTGCGCAAAGATAGGTATGTTTTAATTTGTCTAAGTCAAGGTAAGAACATAGTAAAATATTGAAAAACTGTGGTGTTTTCCGTTAAAGTGCTACTGCCCTACAAAGCCAAAGCACAGCAACTACGCATTTGGTCAAAATTGAGTTAAGAGTTGAAATTGGCTTTGTAAGATCTGTTGTGTCTTGTGACAAAGTCTCCTGGTTCAATTTTGTCCAATTTCAGAGAAACGCGTGTGCCAAAATTGCAGTTTGACTGGCTGGTGTAAAATACTTTAAGAGCATTTTTCTCGGTTTCAGTGTTTGTGTAGTTACTGCACTTAGCCTTTGTAGGGCAGTATAGTTTACCTCTAAAAGCATTTTGCTTGAAAGGGCTTTTACCTAAACCCATTTGCAAAATTGTAAAATAATCTATGTAATAAAGTTTATACATTTGTCAATCGCACACTGATGGATAAGTGTATAATGCAATCTAAAGCATTCTGAAAATAAGAAGATGCAAACCCAGTGTGTCTGGAGCGGTGGGAGCCAAATGACGGAGTCTTAGTGTGGTCTCAAGGATCTCCAAGTGATCGTCCACACTGCTGTACTTTGCAATATCACTGACATTCTGTCCTGCTGTGCCCAAGAACCTATGAACACAAAATTATACATACACCTTATTAACTAATCACCAGACCATGATGCAGAATAATAAAGATAGTTAACAGTGTTTACGAGAACTCCCAGTTCACCCACCGGACATCATCTATGATGGCTTGGTATGGGTTGCTGACCAGCTGCAGGGTTGGGTAAGGTACAGACAGAGGAAACATGCAGCGGTGCAGAGGCTGCTGAGGTAGGGTGTAATTTGTTGGGTCATACTGGCCAGGCATGATATCCACAGGTACAGAGGCCTAAATAGGACAAATCATTAAGATTAGAAACACTGAAGTATAAAAAAATAGTATATGGATGACATGACACTAAGAAAACACTAAATATTGCCCTGCCTTGCTGTCTTATAGACTTAAGAGGCAAACAATCCCACAGCACTTACACTTCCCATATCAAGTCCACCATTTAGCACAGAACCAATAAAACCAGGCCTAAAATACTCACTACTAGCTGAACAAGGAGCTCATCCAGCAGCCTGATAGCATCCACACTTGCAGCTTGAGTCTTCTTAGTCAGGTACTTAGCCTTTAGATAAGAAATTAAGATTTATTAAGCAAAGACTACAGAAATATTTCATCAGGTTTGCACTGTCTAAAACGTAAGACCCATTTGCACACCTTTGTTGTGGAGTCTTTGTCTTGGGTGCTCTGACTCAACAGGTTTCCAGCTAATATGACCCTGGAAATGGAAGCTGCTCCATTCTGCTCCCCCTGGTCGCCGAGATGACCGGTTACCATGTCAATCAAAAGCTGCAATCCCATCATGCTGTCTGCTCCGCTGCCGTTCAACCCCAGACCAGAGGCGAGAAGCACAAACCTGAAGCAGCCATAAAAGCAGCCAAAATTACAGATGTAGGGAGGATACAAGAGGTGCCAATTGTCAAAACACCTAATACGATACACAGTTTTGATTAAGCATCTGAAAATGGGTGTGTGTATGTACCTGTCAAAGCTAGGAGGCTTTCTGGTTGCCTGTGGAGGAAGGTCAGCCAAGCAGTAGTCTTCAACAGTAAATTTACCATCGTTTTTCTCAGCACCCATGATGGCAATTACACTTCCTAAAAAATTAATTTCACAACAATAGCATAAAGATTAAGACAAACCTGTGTACACAAGCATACATAACAACATAGGGCACTACACACACACACACACACACACACACACACACACACACACACAGATGCATATGATGACCAACACATTAATGTATACAAGATTTGTTCACTCATACCAGTTACAAATTTAGGTGTGTCTATATTCCCCTCTAGTTTAATCCTCTGCAGTTCATCCTCCAGAATAAGCTCATCTGATTGGCTGATGTATTTTGCACGTGGTGGCTGGGGCAATAAATTGTGCTGAGGATGTACAAAAGTAAAAAACATGAATACATGGCAGACATATAGAGTTCATAATGGCTAATGGTGTTCATGTATTCACCTCCTCACTGATCTCCTTCAGGATGGAGGGCTGCAGCTCCATGTGTTTGAATAAAGTGCCCACTATTATACAGTGCTCACCCATCTGTAGATCGCAAAGCTTTCTTATGGGCACGTCAGAACCTGTAACACAAATTTCCTGATGTAAGAGATCTCTCTTTAAATCTTTAAATGTGCCATTAAAACAGTGATGAATGCCAGATACTGACCCCACTTCTGTATGGCTCTGTTGTTGAGGATTGGTCTCATCTGCATGAGTCTCGTGGCGTAGATGTGCGCGTACTGGCGGCTGAAGCTGCGGTCGCCGATGCGAAAGTGCTCCGAACAGCCGCTGTATGAAGGCTCATGGCGGTCAAACACAGGCTCCTCGTAATTCGGAGGATTTAACAGCGTGTCTTTAGGCACAATCACGTCTGAAAACATGACTGAGGGCACATGTCAAGAAAGAGTCAGGTTATTTTACCGTAACAATGCCCAACGTCACTCTCAATGTTTAGATATCGCATGGTGTGCGCACTTAATTAGCCTTTAAATAAAGTTACATTAAATTACACATTTTTGTCATTTAATATGAACACAAGTTTCACCTTTATGTCTTATAAACACATCGGTTAACCTTACATTAAAAGTCTTACATAAATCATTTTCGTCTAATGTGTGCTAACTACTCAGTAACGTTAGTTTTTAAATATATTGTCTTACCGTATCTCTTATTTGTAACGTTACAATATGTTGTAAATCAGGTTTGATTATGTGGTCATTTAAAGAGAAAAACAGGCCGACCTCTTTTATGTTGATTTTTGGTATCTCCCGCTAAATATTTCACCTACGACCGCAAGTAAATGTGACGCGCTTCCGCCATTCATTCACTCGCCTTCAAAATAAAAGTCACCGTAAACAGAAATATGTGATAAAAGTTCAAAAGAGACTGGCTCTTAGCATAGAGAAATCACTCGATTTTAATAAACACCACATGAATTACTGATTATTTGTATTCATTATAAAAAATAATAACTTAATGACCAAAATGTAAAAATACACAATGCCTATCTGTGTGAGTAAAGAAAGAACAGTACAGCCAATGACAGTCTTTTATATATCAAATTTATTGGGGACATTTACCCAAGAGTCCTTAAAGTACTTATGCATCCCACAAAATGTGATGTTTCCAAGTTGAATTTTACATTTTTGCAACGACATTTTATACAATCACTTCAATAAAAGAGCAATTGAAAACAATGTTAAATCTGACAGTGTGCTGAAAATCTATGACAAAGATGTGTTGTGACAATAAATCATTCACATACTGAATCTCTTAAACACATTATTACTTTGTATTAGATCTCTGCTTAAAAGCACAACACAGGATCTGTGATGTATATAAGCAGGATTACAAGCAATGTTTAACTGTTTAACTGGAACTAAGAAGTGTAGTGAACACCAAAAATAAACTACTTCTTTCTTCCTCCTCTCTCCTTAAGGGCAAGATGAATGACGGATCCATTGTTCATGTTGTAATAAGCCAGAGAGTTGGAATCTTTGATGAAAATACCCTGAAGAAAACAAACACAATATGACATCTTAGGTTTCAAGTACTTTATACTGAATGATTTTATAACTACCCATTAATGAGATCAATATTTCTGAATCAATATTGACCACTGATATTGCATACGCATTACACTACCCTCATACTGCAGTTTCTGTTTTCCAGCAGGCATACCAGTGGCCTCATGAATTTTAACCTTGATGACAGACACCTGTGAAAAAATAATGAACGGTTTATTAACACGAACAGATAATTTTATTAATTCAAAAAGTTTAATTAGTATAAATAAATGTGTCGATGGGCTCAGACACCTGGTCTGTGAGAGGCAAGTTAAAGTTGAGCACTTGACCACTGAGCTTCCATTCGGTCTTGTCTTGCATGTTGGGTACCTGCACCTTAACTGCAACAGGTCCCTAAAAAGAAAACAAAAAATAAGCACTAAATAATTATTTATAATTCACATGAGACACCTTGATTTTATTTACTGCTCCTGCTAAGTCCACCTTGAAGTTTGTTACATCAGTGTTTACCTTGTTCCTACGCAAGAACTCTTCTTCTGGAATCAGGTTGTCCTCAGTCTTCATCTTCTTGCTGGAGGGTTCATCATCGTGAGGAGGTGGAGGGTGAGAAGGAGGATGTGGGGCGGAAACACTACTGGGAGGTTGAGGAACCGGTGGAGCAGGTACAAACGCTATTTAACACAGAAAAAAAGAGTGCTTTACAAACATCACAAAATTAGCCAACATAATAACCACTGTTTTGTTATTTAAGACACTCACCAGTAGGAACCACCATAGGTGGAGGTCTGGGTGCCATGATGTGTGGTGCGGGGGGTGGCATGGGCACAACATTGATGCGGGGGGCGTGCAGCATGGGCGGCATGGGGGCCAGAACCTGCCCGGGGGCCAGACGCACCACAGGGGCCACTGGGGGACGGGGTATGACCGGAACAGCCGGAAGCAAGGTGGTCCGCACTGGGGGCGCCATCTGAAAAACAAATGCATATTAAATACGACCAAATTCAAAGTTATGATAAGTTTATTTTGTATTTGTCACAATCAAATCCATCTTCATAAATTCTGATACAGAATGAGACTCATAACAGGTGTGGGTCCAGGCATGGTGTTGACTGGTGGGCTGGGTTTGGGCATACTGGGGGCTGCTGAGAGCAGAGGTTGCTGTGGCATCTCATTGGGCTTGCTTGGACCGATCTTTTCCTTGGTGTCGTCCTCTTGCACCAGACCTTTAGCTTTATGGATGGCCTCAATCTGCTCCTGCAGGGTGATGTTAGCCTGAGCCGCCTGTTGGGTACGAGCCATACTGCCCGAGTGACCATCCCATGTGACCTGAAGATGAGGAATTAGGTGTTAGCTAAGCACTCGAAAAGTGGACCACATCCACCAGATCACTACAAACAAGTATGTACCTACATATAACTACCACATCTGCCTTACCTTCTCCTCTGGTTTCTGTATCTCCTCCTCTCCAATCTTCTTACCAATGGCCGTTTCTTCCACACCGAAGATATCGGTACGTCTCTCGGCCAGCTGTTTCAGGCTGCTCTCGATGTCCAGGCCGGGAGCGTACACCTCCTCCTCGATCTGACGCTCGCGGATGCTTCGGTCACGCTGCTCCAGCCAGCGCGGGTCCAGCAGTCCGATGCGCATGTGCTCCTGCATCTTACTGGCTGGGATCCTCTCACCGGTAATTGGCGAGATGAGGTATTCATCAGAGGTGGTGACAGGAGCTTGAGGCTTAGAGGCTTAAAAGAAAATAGATAGGTTGGAATGGAAAATCGAAGAGTAATAAACAATAAAAAATATTAACTGTTTGGGACTGATATTGTCAATGTGTTTATAAAAAGATATTGTCGATTTCTTACCCTTGGGGTCGTAATCTCTGCGAATAATAACATGGTCTGGGGTGGGGGGCAGAGGAGGTGGCAGAGGGTTATCAGGAGGCAGAGGAGCCTTCACACCATCTTCATCTTCATCAGAGCCCTATTAAGAAAGGAAGAACACATTGTAGTCAGTCACGGAGCAATAAACGAGTAATATATTTCTAAAAGTTGCTTATTTACACTGATACACGTTTATATAACATCTCTAATGTCTGATATAATTTTAGCAACCCGGTCGTCTCACCTCGTCCATGTCCTGCAGTTGTGTGTCTTGGTCCATCTGAGAGGTATGTCCATCTTGTCTGGTCTCCCTCTCATCCTCTTCATCTTCACTTTCTACCTCCATCTCAACCTCCTCGCTCTCTCCGAACTTCTCATAGCGCTCCTGGATCAAGATACGAGCACCCAGTTCCTCAGGGGTCGTAGGAGGAGGGAAATTACCTGCAATGTGTAAACATCTTCTTCATTATCATACATCAAATGTGAGATCTGTATTTGTAATGATCACACCAACGCTCTTGAAACCAAGAAAATTAAGATAATGCTCACCCTGTTCATGAGGCTGAAAGTCCACAGTCTCCACTACCACAAAATCATGCCAGTCTATCTGAGCATAAGCCACTCGCTCCTTCTCTCGCTCCTCTTCTTCCTTCTTTCGCTCTCTTTCCTGAAATTTGGCCCACTCCACACGATGTCTCACCTGACAAAGAACAAAGAAGAGAGATCCATCATTACGTCAATCTGATCTCTGTGATTATCTTTCTTGTGACTGTCATGCCATTATGATAACATTTAATGCATCACACAGGCAAATTCCTTATTGCATAAACATAATACACCAACTCCACACCATCCATTTATTATGTACTTTGTATGCATTTTATAGTTACCTGGTCCAGGACATCAGGAGGATTCTCTGCTTCCTTCTTCAATTTTATCAGAAGACCTTTTGGGGGGATCAGAACCTGAAGGCAAACAAAATATTTTAATTAATTGACTGTCACACTTAAATAACTATTTTTTTTACCCATGAAACTATTCTTTATTTAACTATGCATGTTTGCCAGTATTACTGCTGTACCTTTGTGTACTGCTCGACCAGTTTGGTAAAGTAGTTGAACAAGCTGTGCTGAGGTCGCAGGAAGTCAAACTGGTAGTTCCTCTGCTCCTTTTGCATCAGCTGCGTCAGAAACTGACGACCATTTCGGGCGACAAACTGTGCGGTCAGCTTCACCACATCCAGATCAAAGGCGGAGATGGAGGGAGGATCGGCCATGAACTCATACTCAGGTGGAGGCTCCTTGGGTACCATGCTTTCATGAATAACCTGCGCTTGAACCTAAGAACACAAGCCCACAATTTATCAGCTCTTAATAACAGATCAATCTATGAACATTTTAACATGAATGTTTTTTTCCCCTTAACTTAATTCATTTTAAAGTCACTAAACAACGCTAAGATGTTGCATTTAAAGTCAATAGCAGGTTCCTGACCTTCTGAGGAAGCTGTTGTGATGATGCTTGTTGTTGCATGACTTTAGGGACCGCTGCGGACGGTTCCTGAGCTTTACCCTCCTTGAATTCATTGACCTTGTGGCGGTAGTAGGCATGATAAGGGTCGGTAGGGTTGAGGAAGTTGAATTTCGGGTTGTTGATCTCATTCTGTCGAATTCTGGCTTCAAACTCTGGTCCATTTCTTAGAATGAAAGGAAAGTTGTTTATTAATACGTGTAACAAGAGAACAACAATGAAACTTTGCATTACATAAAATGCATGACGTCATACCTGGCCACAAAGCTAGCTGTCTTGTCAACAATGTTTCGGACTTCAGGAGGTGGGTAGATGATTCCCACGATGGGCTTCGTGGCTGGAGTCTCTTCTTTCTGCTCATCGGGCTATTCATTAAAACATTATGATAAGCTGTTTGGTGCGCTACGCAATGCCTCACATACAAAGCTTTATTACACACATATTTTTATAGTATTGCAAAAATACATGAATTCAAGAACTATGTTAATGCAATAAAAATATATTTATTTATGAATTATAATGGAGATTTTAACTGGACAAAGTTTAAACAGTACTATGATATACGTGAAGTCTATCCACTCTATTTATTACAGTATATTCCTTTCACTGTAAACATTATGAATTACGATCATGTTTGTATGCTTATGTGAAACAAACATGAGAAAAACAATATAAAACAGACACATATTTAAAGTAATATCTCTAAAACAAATAAATGGTGAACTAGTTTGCATCCTACCTTGTTGTTTGGCTCCGGCTGCACGATCTGCACAGGCCCAGGCGGCATGACTGCAACTCCACACGCGCTTCTCTGTCTGAATCAAACACACTAAAACAATACAAAAAGATTTTTGTTGGTGGAGTGTGATTTGTTATATAAAAGCAATAGAGTCGTAAAAATTGTGAATTTAGGTACACGGGTTAACTTTACTAACCTCTCGGATGGCGCCAACACAACAGCCACACAACAGAACCGACAGCAAAAGAAATCACTTCCGGTATCAAGGTGACGGGGAATTGTGGGAAATGATGTTCAAGCGAGGACGTGTGTTCGACTTTAACCAGCGCTGCGCAGTCTGTCCGTTATGTGACATAAATGTACCGCGAGAGCGAGTCGACAGCTCCGCGTTTGAATCGCTCTCGCGATACTTTGTTATCAGACCCAAATTGATCTGCGCGGTTCCGCATGATGTATGAGATGTAATGATACAGTCTACAAGTAACCATGGAGATCTGATGTAAATACATCTAATGCTCATCTTATTGTTGTGGCAATTCCTAAAGAAAGTCACGTTTCAAGGCCTGTGCTGGTCTGTTGGACAATGACGCATCTTTTAGGTCGTCAGGACTGTATCGAGAGTCTTCGGAGAGATCTTATTGATTTACAGGGAGGAGTTCTGGATGTTTTCTCAGAGACTGGACCTGTACTTTTCCCATCATGGAAGTTTCCCGATAAACTGTCATGTAATCTGGATCTGGTCAAGCTTTTGGGAGAGTATGATTATATAGATGGCGAGGAAGAGTTCAGTCAGCACTCACATATAGTTTTACTAGAGCTGGTAGTGGACAGGTAAGTTAGGAAAGTTTAATATCTAAAATATTTATTTTATTAAATATGATTAATTTCTTAGAGTTTCATTAGTAGGTCATTAGGAAGCATTTGTGACACGTAGTATGTATATTCAATGCATTTAAATATGTATATTTGTATATTAATACAATGAATAGAAGTTTTACAACATCCCTAACTATTTAAGGTAGCCTATGCATTATAAAATTATATTTTTTGCTTTTATTAATGAAGTTGATGTTGAAAATGTATGTTCCTCATATGATTTTAAGTATTTATGTGTGTGACTCAGGTTAATGCTTCTACTTCAGAGTTTTAATGTTCATGCCGAGCAATTGCTTGGGAAGCAGAGAGCTTTATCATCTGGTCAAAATGGTGCTCCTCTTTCTATTGGTCCTTTGGTTAAACTTTATTGGAAAAATTTACTTGAACTTGGTCATCCGCAAGTTCAAAGGGTAAGAAGACTGGTTAACTTCTATTATAGATCTACATTATCTATTATATAGCATTTAACTAGAACTTTAACATTTTTGCTGTAATGATGCACTGAAACAAACATAAACATCAAATTTATTTTCCTAAATTCATTCATTTGGCAACAAGCTAAAGTTCACTGGCACAATCTGATCTGTTTTTGCAGAGTATCAGTAATATACCTGAACACAGTCCTGAAACAACGCCAAGCACTTCTTCCATGAAAACACACCAAACACAGAGCACTTCTATGATTAGCACCAATTCAAGCACTCCAGGTTTCACTTCCAACAGTAGAAGAGCATCTACCGTATGTTCCTCTGTGTCATGCATCTCATCATCTAGCCACACTGTGAGCTGTCAGACCTCAGTGTCAAAGCCTGTGTCCTGTGAGACCTGTGCTTGTGTGCACGCGAGTATGAAGGAAACGGGTGAAGCTGTAATATCTCTGTGCCAGTCTCTGGGGTTGCCTTGCTCCCTGAAGGACCTGCTGGTGAACATGGATGAACCACTGAAGCTGGGTCACTTATCTGCATGTGATGTGTCTCAGTGGGCGAGTGAGCAGCGTAGAGATATGAGCCGTGTGGGAAAACATGTCCTGGAGGTGAGGGGTTGAATTTGGTAGTTACATAATAAATAATATGTATAAATAATATGTCTGTCCACCAATGTCATTTTGTTTAAAGGGACATTCCACTTCAGCTGATCTCCGAGTCTGGCGCTTCCACTTTTAGCATAGCTTAGCATAATCCATTAAATCTGATTAGACCATTAGCATCACGCAAAAAAATAACCAAAAAGGTTAGCTATTTTTCCTATTTAAAACTTGACTTAAGTTGCGATTTTCTAGGCAGATATGTCATAGGACTATACTCTCATTCTGGCATAATAATTAAGGACTTTCAGCTGTAACATGGCTGCAGGAGGCGCAATGATATTATTCAGCAGCCAAAAATAGTCCCCTTAGTAATTTTCAATGGCAGGGGACTATTTTCGGGTAGTATGTAATATCACTACGACTGCTGCAGCCATGTTACATCAGCAAAGTCCTTGAATATTACGCCAGAATGAGAGTATAGTTCCTAGCCATATCTGCCTAGAAAATCACAACTTTTAATTTTCTGTCGGTCTTAGTACACGATGTAACTATTATGCCCATTTTAACAAGATGTAATATAAGTCTCAGGTGTGCCTAGAGTGTGTGTGTGAAGTTTTAGCTTCACAAATAGATCATTTGTTATAGCATGACCCTTTTTGGGTGGAAGCAAAAAAGCGCTGTTTTCATCTTTTGGTTAGAAATAGATATAAGACAATAGTCTGTTTAGCTGCATTTAGCTCTACAATATGCTAAAACACACATTTAGAAAAGTTTTTTGGTAAAATTAACCAGTCAGTCAGTGCCCATGGGTGGGGCTTTGTTTGTGTGACATCACATTAAAGGGGTCATAGCGTGAAATTTTTCCATGTTTAAGTGCTATAATTGGGTCCACACAGTGCTTCTATCAATCTGTAAAACGTGATAAAGATCAACCCAGTAACTTTGTTTTGGTAAGCCATTTTTTGCAAGCATGTGAAAGAGGTTGTTCAGATTTCCCTGTTTTGTGAGGTAGGTAGCAAGGCCAATTACAATAATACCGCCCCTTAATCTGCACTATCCAACCATGGCACTGCCATTTAGTGCAGAAAGAAAGAGAGAGAGAAAAAAATATTTGAAAGCACAATTGAGTTTCAATTTCAACAAACCACCATCATTGCGATTAGTGTCTGCATTTTATAAGCTCATCTTTGCAAAACGGCACATTTTTGCTCAGACCTACAAAATGGAAATTTTAACATCCTATTAAATTATCTGTGGTGTATTTTGAGCTAAAACTTCACATAAGCACTCTGGGGGCACCAAAGACTTATTTTACATCTTTAAAAAATATATCATAATATGACACCTTTAACAAGAGAATCAAAACAGCATGTCTAATGAGAATGCTGCGGTTTAATGTGGATTAAAAAGGAGTGGGTTGATTTATTTCATTGTAGGGTTGTTGTGTTCACACACTGCCAGCACAGTTATGTCTAAACACCTTGTAAACATGGATTTTGCATAAAAGGTTCCCCTTTAAAATCAAGATGTATTAGTCAACTGTCAATTGTCATATGCTGATTAAGTGTCCATAATGATAACCACTGTATAAAGTACAGTATACAGTATTTTTATGATAAAGATATTAAATGTTACACAAATATTAATAAATTATGATGTATTTAACATTGTACGGTACTTTACCTCCTAAAGTACTTTATTGAGTACCTGGTAATTTTTGTTTTGGTATTTTTTGTGGTTGTACCCATTTTGGTTAATTTACAGTATGTTAAATTTCACTCATGCTTAATATGAATTTAAGGTGAGAGAAACTGTGGAGCCACTGAAAAAGAAACTAAAAGAGACCGAGATTGAACGAGAGAATGTAAGAAAGCAGCTAACAGAGACAGTTTTCAGAGAGAAGGAACAGAGGAGGAGAACGGAGGAGGAGTGGGAGCGCAGAATGAAGGAGGTGAAGGCCACAGGAGAGGGAGCTGTGAAGAAACTAAAGCAGGAACAGGAGGAGTTAAAGAGAGGTGGGTACCCAAGTCTGAAACTAATGTAAAATCATACCTAAATTAACTGAAATAATCTGTAATTTTACATGTTATCAGGTATGATGTTGTTGGAGGACAAAAATACTGAATTGACAGCAGAAGTAAATTCGCAAACAGAGGCAATACAGAGTCTTGGTAAGTAGGGCATCATCATTAAAGTACTGTATGAAACAGTGGAACTGGAATAAAATCTGAATGACCTATTACCTAGATTAAGTTTGTTGCAGTATCAGTGCAGGCATCCGTAATAGTCAAAGCTAATAATGTGGTCTACAAGAGTAAGTTTTGGGATGGTAATAGATTCTGTACTGATCCATATCTGTATAGAACGTGAGAGAGCATCATTAAAGGAAGAAGTTCTCCATCTGCATTCACTGGAGACCATGTTAAGAGAGGTGGAGGAAAGAAAGGAAAACCTGGAGAAGGAGCTCAGAAGCACACAGGCACTGTTAGATAAAGAAAAAGCCAAGTCCCATAGCGTGCAACGACAGTATGAGGTGTGTATTAGCATATACATATTTCTTGCGTATGTTTGATTTTAAAAGTGTATGAAAAAGTGTACCTAAGTTCTTGCGTTCAATTCTTGCATAGGCGCTACAGGTGAAACAACATGCTCTGTGTAAGCGTGTAGATGTTCTGGTCCAGCAGACTGATGATCTACAGAGTAGTCTTGAAGAATGTGAGGACGAAAAAGTTGAACTTGCTGATAAACTCACACAGATTATACAAGAAAAGGACTCACTTCAAGAGCAACTCACACAGCAACAGGTAAAGCATGTAGACACAGTCACTAAGTGTGTCATTTCTGACCCAGTCTTCTTCCTTGCCCAGTCCCAAACCATTGCCCAAATCGTACGCCACTGGTTGAGCTATTGTTGTCTTATAATATAATATTTAAAAGAAGATTTTCACATATTTCTTTCTTTGTAGTCCACATGTAGTTCACTTTGTATGGAGAAAGAGAAACAGCAAGTAGAAATCTCAGAACTAGAGAAGAGTGTGTCTCATCTGAAAGAGATGTTAGCACAAGCCGCCCAGAGAGAGAGGATACTGGTGGCCTTTCCTGAACTGAACCCTAATCCACAAGCAAAACCTCTAAGTAAGAAATCTGAAGAAAATAAAAAACACAAATCTATACTACTGTAACAACAATATCTATCTGTCTTTCACAGCTACAGGTGATGTGATGTGTGATATGGAGCAACAGTTGAAAGCAAATTCACTGAGGATCAGGGTTCTGGAGCAGGAGAACGCCTCCCTGAACAGCAGTCTTGCCAGATTGAAAGACATTCAATGCAGAGGATACGAACCAGGATCTTCAGACTGTGGAGATGCAGAGATGGACAGAGGCAGTGAAGCTGCAGATATTAGATCGCTGGACAACCCCACCACCTCTTCTTCCACCTCCCCTTCCTCCATACTTCATCATCAGACGCTCTGCCTCTCTCTCAATCAAGATGCAGGAGAAACGTATATGAAAATCCGCCATGCTGCCAGCATCCGGTCTGCAGGCACACGCCGCAGGAGGAAGTGATGTCACTTAATGGATTAAAGTGACTTGTATTTAATTCATTTGTATAACATTGATCATACATTGTACAGTACATTTGGCATTTCACATGAAAAAATGTGTTTAAAAAATGATTGAACTTTTCTTGTAAGTCAATGAGTTTAATGCTTGCACTGAAAAACTGTCACTTTTCAACCCAGTATGATGCAAAAAGAAGCTGATTGACAAATTATTCGTTTTTTTATTTACAAATTGTTCATATAATATTAATTTAAGCATTCATTTAAATATAATTCGGTTTTTATTTATGATAAAGAAATATAATATTATGGTAAATTGTGTTAATTTTTTTGTTAACACTGTCATACACTCTCCAGGCCATACACATTTAACATTATATACGTAGACACCTCATGACGTGCTGGAACGCATCAAGCGGCGGCGCCATATTGGATGGGTCTCCTCACTGTACGCTAGCACCAGAGTCAATGGGAGTTAACGGAAAGAAAGCAACTATGCCCGTTTTTTGTCCAGCTTACTGTTGCAATAACCTGTGCAGTATTGATTACAGATCACATGGGATTACATTTCACAAGTAAGATTGAACAATCAATTTGGTTATTTTACGTTATTATTTATAATATTATGTCAATGTTCAGCAGGAACTGGTACTCTCTCTCATGATCTCTCGCTTTTTTTTCTTCACATTTGATACAGGCATGAGGAGGCAATGGAAAGTTGCTATAAAACGGGGGGGGGGGGGGGGTTTGTTGTGACAGAGTCGTCAAAGCTCTGTAGCAAAGAGAACAAGAGGGGAAACTCTGATTCGTTTTTGGCAACAGCCACTAGATGGCGCTTCAATGCAAACCGTGTGAAAATCCGGTAAAAATGAGGGGAGTTATGATTATTCCTCATTAGAAATGAATGCAAGGGAGCGCAATGGAGACCCATCCAAGATGGCGGCCGCGCGATACGTTAGCTCCAATAGGCAGCTCAGTCTACGAGGTGTCTACGTATATAATGTCTATGGGCATACAGCCACCTCCTGAATAAAACCGAAAGTAAAATGATCTTGGGCAGGGCCGTCAGATATCACATTACCGGCTGATTTATTTGTTCCCGCGCTTTACAAAGTTTGAATCTGGCCAACTGTAGGCACGAAAAATCTTTTTAAAAAACACGTCATGGTGGGCGCCTCGTGCATGTGCGCTCTGCTTCTAAAGCTCATTAAATGTCATTATTGAGGAGAAATATTTTAACCCGCGGTCTTAGTTCAGCAATTTGGATTCTGCGTAAGTATAGTTTACATCATATATGGCATTATAATAAACACCAATTTGTATGCATTTCTACGTCTACCGCATATGTTATCTAACGTTATCAGGCTACAATTGATCACGAGTCCTGCAGTCTTTTCTTTCTTTTATGCAAAGAAATATATTATGCCTGCATGTTTAGGCCACTGTAAGATCCGACCGTGTGATGATGCCGATGTTATTTATCCTGTAACGTTAGTGGTTCTCAAACTTTTTTGGCTGAAGTACCCCTTTTTATGATTTTTTCAAGCCGAGTACCCCTTAACCAGACAACAACATTTAACGTTAGCTTTAAAATACAGTGAAATGAGTGAGACATTATATATCTGATGCCCCAGAGCAGGTTTATTGCTTATTCGTATTCATCACGAAACTGGTGGTGTTTTTGAGGCTCTGGTTTGTTTTTTTTTCTTTTTAGCATCCTCTCCTAAATTATTTCGCGGATTCAGGTCTCAATAAATACTGTTAAAGATCTTAGTACTGAACATATATTAACAAAAGGTTTAAACTTACAGCAGTAAGCAGTAACAATGTAGCAAAGTATAAACTGCAACAGGGGCGTAGCAAGCTTTTCAAAAGTGTGGGGGATGGATAACATTTTAAATTTGATATAAACACACCAGAAACACGCGTATGTGCACCTGGGATGGAATTAAGCACCACCCATGATACAAACACATCCTCTCTTCTCTCATAGACCTCTTTCTCAAACTGTAAAATTCATTTTTCATTGCTCACCTGTGAAACTTTCTGTGCCTCTCTCTCTCTTTAAACTGATGCCTCCAGCAACCTCATCTCCTAAACAAGGGTGCAGTGATAAAGGAATAAGGCTGTGGTACTAGCAAACCTTAGTGAAACTTAAAAAGTAATATATTAAATTAATGCAAAAATATATAATGGTAATAGGCTTCTGTTGTTTAATGTCAACATTTATCAACGTCCAGCTTTCAACTTCACTTACAGGATTTCTCTTGAAAAAGGTGTCAATCTTCTCCTGCCTCTTTCTTTTCTGTATCTTATTTATACTGCGTGACAAAAAGATAATGGTAAGCTTGATAGTGACATGGGTCTGACAGGACTGTGACTGCTAAATTTTGCTACTTGTGCCCTGAAAAGCTTTTTCTCTGGTGGTCTAAATAATGTAACAATTTACCGTTTTTACATTAAAATAATATAGGCTACACCTTTCTTTCATTGTTTGCATAAGTTACCTGTTGAAGAACTATGTCATCATTTCTCATTTTTTCTCCTCAACAAGTACAATCATACACAACAGGTAGTATTAACAAAGTATTCAGCTAATCAACAAACAATGCTCAAAATATCAAATCGATTGCACTAGGAATAAACCCATAAATACACTGCTAAACAATTGCAATCTATCCCTCATCCTCGTCAATTTAGCCAGCTGCTGAACAATAACCCAATTAGCATTAGTCCCAATACACATCAAGCTTATTCAAAAACCTCAAAAGCATACATAGAGTTATTTAAGTGTTTAATAAAGTTTTTTAAACACTCATTCAAAGTCTGAAAAATGGAGATGTAAATAAACAAAGTTCCCGCCTCCTCAGCGCGAGCTGACGGAGCTGACCGATCAATCTAACCCACCAAGAGAGGCGGGACTTAAGGCAGAACAGCCAATCATCAGCCGGTAATACTCAAAGCTGGCGTCATGTTTGAGAGGGGAGGGGGGAGAAGGGCAGCGCAATAGCATCCAGCTGCAGCCCCGCAGACTCACCTCCGACTAGACACCAGTGGCTGGACACCAGTGGATAGACAGCCTACGTCATTTCCGTTTCGCGGCTAATTTCCGTTTTTACCGCTGGATGAACAGCAATTTTATTTCATATTTTTACCTCTGGATAGACAGCATATTTATTTTATATTTTCACCTCTTGATAGACAGCATATTTATTTTCGGTTTTCACCAGACATTCTTTGCAGGCTTAATTGCACACGTCTTTTCCGTATTGTAATTTTACTTTAATGACTTAAAATATGTAATATAAAATCTGTGTGCAAATTGAAATATGATCTTTATCATATCTCTTTACATAAAACAATTCTTAATAATATGCTTAATATTATAACATCAATAATTCATGCAAACTGCATTCACAAGAACCACCTTGAAAATATATATTGTTCAGATCATTTCACTATTTTTTGTGACTTAAATTCAGCCTAGATCAATGGACTATAACGTTTTGTCATTACAACAGACTTCTACATGTTAATTGACCACAGTTTTTTTTAAATGTAACTGTTTTTAAAATATACGTAGATTCACATGATCAGACAATTTACCAAACAATCCAGATCAAATGAACACTTCGTGTTTTTGCAATATTTATTGGAAATTACACACATCTTAGTAAAATTAGACAAATCTGACAATCAGAATGAAGATGCAACAGTCAGGCCCGTAAGGTGGTTGTGGGGTCCGATTTCAAGAGAAAATAAAACATGAACAGTTCCAAATAAACTATTGTACACTGTGCACACCACACCTCATTCCTGCCCCCAAAAACTGTCTAGCTAGTTTGTGCATTTGAATTCTGACATGACCGATAAATCATCGACAGTTTATTATTTTTTCTTACCGCTGACATGTGCATGGCGCGTCAAATTTGAAAAGTGAATGACGATACGGAAATGACGTCAGCTGTCCAGCCACTGGTGTCTAGCACGAAGTGAGTCTGCGGGGCTGCAGCTGGATGCCTCTCGGGCAGCGCAGCGCAGCAGACACAGAGCGGCCAGAGAAACGGAGGAGCGACTTTAATAAGGCGTTCTTGCAAAACTGCATAAAAAGTGTGGGTGTTGAACCCTCTCACCAGGAAAAGTTTGGGTGTTAAAACACCCACATCCCCCACGGGTGCGACGCCCCTGAACTGCAAGCTTCTAGTTGAATATGGCAATATAGTCCAACTATCCCAGAGTGCAGCCTGGACGATGGGGCGGGGCGACACGCTGGGCCAAAGCGACACGTGTCGCCCCGCCCAGCTCGACGGTAGACAGAGCGCAGTTATGCAAATTTGAAAACCACGCCCACCGGGGAGGAACGCAATCCAACCGTCTCCAACAGGTGTGTTCGACATCGGCTGTGGCTGGGTGTAACCGATTAGCGAGATTAGCCGAGTGCAGGCGGGGAGGAGCTGAAAACGGAGACGTGAAGTCGGACGCGCTGTGGTTCCAGTAGTTTGCTGCATTTACGTCAGGCATGGCTGATCACGTGCCGTTTGCTTGCTTAATCGCATTAAACATGATTTGTAAGATGTAAACTACATAAAAAGTTAATTATACTGTTTTGAATGTCCGTGTATGAGCATGAGTGGAACTGAAGAGGCTTACAGTAGTGTTTTACAAGAATAAAGTTCAACATAAGCACATATTATTTAAATACCAATGTAGTGGGGTCTACGTTTTTTTTATCCATTTTATTTTGATGAAGATGACACAATATAACATCGCGACTACATGAAAAGAGCTTTAACTGTTATAAAAATACAGATTTGTGAGCATTTGTGGAACTGAGGGCGTGAAAATACACACGAAACACACGTGATTGTTGTCATGTAGTGAATCTGACCAATCTTGAAACAGCTGTGTCGTCATTACAGCCCGTGCAGCTCCTCTTCGGGAACTGCGCTGGCTAACTCAGGCGGCTGATCTCGAATCGCTCTCGCGGTACTTAAAAACCATATGACGCAGTCACGTGCCTGCAGCGCCAGCTGAAGTCGGACAAAATTACTAACCGGAATGCACTGCTTCAAGTCAGCCACCGATCGGTCTGCGCAGCGCCGCATGAAGTCGAACACACCTACTGACTTTGTATTGCGAGAAGCCGCCTCCTTGTCATTTCTGGCTTATAACAGGTGTGTTCGACTTCATGCGGCGCTGCGCAGACCGATCTGTGGCTGACTTGAAGCAGTGCATTCCGGTTAGTATTTCTGTCCGACTTAAGCTGGCGCTGCAGGCACGTGACTGTGTCATATGGTTTTAAAGTACCGCGAGAGCGGTTCGAGATCGGCCGCCTGAGTTAGCCAGCGCAGTTCCCGAAGAGGAGCTGCACGGGCTGTAATGACGACACAGCTGTTTCAAGATTGGTCGGATTCACCACATGACAACAATCACGTGTGTTTCGTGTGTATTTTCACGCCCTCAGTTCCACAAATGCTCACAAATCTGTATTTTTATAACAGTTAAAGCTCTTTTCATGGAGTCGCGATGTTATATTGTGTCATCTTCATCAAAATAAAATGGATAAAAAACGTAGACCCCACTACATTGGTATTTAAATAATATATGTTTATGTTAAACTTTATTCTTGTAAAAACAGATGCTGTAAGCCTCTTCAGTTCCACTCGTGCTCATACACGGATATTCAAAACAGTACAATTCACTTTTTATGCAGTTTACATCTTACAAATCATGTTTAATGCGATTAAGCAAGCAAACGGCACGTGATCAGCCATGCCCTGACGTAAATGCAGCAAACTACGAGAACCACAGCGCGTCTGACTTCACGTCTCCGTTTTCAGCTACTCCCCGCCTGCACGCGGCTAATCTCGCCGATCGGTTACATCCAGCCACAGCCGATGTCGAACACACCTAACAAAAAACAGAATAATGCCTAAAAGCTGCTGTGTGACAATATGGACAGCTAACAAGCCAAAGAACCCAGAAATAAGTTTTTATAAGCTGTCGAGCCGTAAACCCAGTCTTTAAGGAGAATAAAGTGGATCGCCCCCTATGGTGGGTATGACTTGAAAAGGGCTCTGCACTGCAAGCCTTCTCTGATTCTGTAAATAATCAAAACTCTGTCCAGTAGACGGGAGTGAAATTCTTCCATATGGCAACACCTTAAAGTGTAAAGACAAAATACAAGAAAGATAAACAAAAAGTTTAACTGCCTCATACTACAAAATTCTAGTGAAGAATGTGCATTGAATAGTGGGGTGAATCTTACCGTCTAGCCATGCAAAGTTTTCTGCTTTCCGAAAAACTTCTTTAGTGACCACATCCATAAACCATCTGCATATCAGAGAAAGAGTCAAATACGCAGAGTCACCTGTTAAAATAACTTCACTGAGGATTTCAGAAAATGATTTCCAGGGGAAACTGTTGAAACAAAAACATACATATACAGTGGCAAGAAAAAGTATGTGAACCCCTAGGAATAAACTGGTTTTCTACTGTGTGATTTGCCATAAAATGTGGTCTGATCCTCATCTGGGTCACGGCATTGGACGGGCACAGTGTGCATAAGGTGACAACACACGGGTGATTCTGGTTTCTTGTGTCTTTTTTTGGGAGCCCCCGTTGAACATTCATGGTGCTGGAGGAAAATGTAAGTGAACCCTTGTATTTAACAGCTTGTTGAGCCTCATTTGGCAGCAAATACTTCAAGCAAGCGCTTTCAGTAGTTCTGAATCAGACCTGCACATCGTTCAGAAGCAATTTTTGCTCATTTCTCTTTACAAAACCGCTTTAACTCAGACACATTTGTAGGATATCTGGTGTGAACCGCTCTCTTGAGGTCATTCCACAGGTTAAGGGGTAGGCTTTGACTAGGCCACTCCAAATGGAGCATTTTTTTTCTTAAGCCAGTCTGTAGTGGATTTACTACAATGCTTAAGGTCATTGTCCTGTTGCATCAACTAACTTTTACTGAGCTTCAACTGGTGGACAGCCACCCTGACATTATCCTGTAGGATTTTTTTTAACTTAATAATTAATTTTACCCTCGATGATGGCAAGTGGTCCAGGCCATGAGGCAGCAAAGTAAGCCCAAATCATGATGTTCCCTCCACCATACTTCACTTTTGGGATGATGTTTTGATGTTGGTAAGCTGTGCCCATTTTGCGCCATAAAATTTTTCCCAAAAAATTCAACTTTTGTGTCATCAATCCATAAAATATTTTCCCAATAGCACTGGGGTTTGCCAAGGTGCTCTTTTGCAAACTTCAGGCTCACAGCAATGTTTTTCGGGAGAGCAGCGGCTTCCTCCGTGGTGTACTGTCATAGACACCGTGCCTGTCCAAAGACTTGCACGGTATGGTAGACTCAGGAAAAGAGCTGTGTGCCCGTACCAATGATGTCTTCAAGACTTTAGCTGTTACTCGTGGGTTCTTCTTTACTTCATTGAGTATCCTGCATGGTGTCTTAGGAGTCATCTTGACTGTGCGCCCACTTCTAGGAAGGGTAGCTACAGTATTTAACTGTCTCCATTTATAGACAATTTGTCTAAGTGTAAACTGATGGAGGTCTAATCATTTTGAGATTGTTTTGTATCCCTTTTCAGAATCAGCCTTATGGAGTGCAACATCTCTTGATCAGATATCTTTATAAGAGCATGGTTCAGAAGAGCTAATGCTTCTTAAGGACAGCAATCTTAAAATGTGTGAGTGTCCTAATGTCAATCAAAGTTGCACTAAACCACACCTTTAAACTCATTTTATTAATTGGACTCCAGTTTGCCAGCTTCTGACAAAAAGCTTTCAATAAAGTAATTAGTCCATGGGCTCACTTACATTTTCCTCCAGCACTGTGAATGTTTAATGGGTGTTTCCAAAAAAGACACAAGAAACTAGAATTATTTATGTGAGCTTATGAACATCGTGTTTGTTTATTGTTGTGACCTAGATGAGGATCAGGGGCCCGTTTCAATAAGGAGGTTCAACCAACTCTGAGTTTAAACTTGAACTCTGAATTGACTTACTCTGAGATAGTAAACTCTGAGTTTTCGGTTACAGAACAGCTCATTTGAGTTAGTTCAATCGACTCAGAGTAGGTTGACTCTGAGTTAAGCGCGTGCACAGCCACAATGAAAAGCCATCATCAATGGAGCTCAGATTTTACGATTTACCATGGCAACAGCACGTGACAAAGAGGTCTTAATCATTTTTACTACTAAAATTGAAGGTGTTACTGCAAGTGTAATGCAACTACGAGCATATATTTTAAAGAAAAGAGTTGTTTTTGTAACATGCTACTCTAGTAAATGCGTACATTTAATTTTTCATCACAGTTAAAATATCCGAAGTAAATAAACTGAGGACTGTAACGTTACGTTATTATATTAATTTACATGCAGATGCAATCCAATGGACAAAAAGATGACAGCAGCTCAGCTAAAAATGAAATTAAGCATAATACTTTGTCATATAAGGCTACGAACTTTACAAATGTTTGTCATGAATAAAACAAAAGTTCGCCGAGCCGGGATTCGAACTCCGATCGCTGACAGTGCATCTGCCCTAACTACAACACACAGCACTACCCACTAGACCAGCGATAATGACGAGTGGATACGTAAGAAATGTCAAGGGAACTGTATAGTTGTAAGAGCACCACAAAGAGTGATATTAGTCATATAAGGATATTTATATATCTAAAATGACAGCAAAAAATAATAATTTCGCTTACATAAATGTAAGTGGATATGACAAAAAAAAGCACTCGGGGTCTCAAAATCCACTCGCAACATAAATCTAACTTTCTACAAATGAATGCAACATCATCATCTACAGGATTCTCTATAAAAGTACTTGACATTTTAGTCACTAAGACGATCTATGCACCTAAGTATATCATTTTAGCTTTACAAGTCATTTCAATTTACTGTTTTAATTATTTAGTTGAAAGTTTAGTGTAATATATCAAAATATAAAGTAGTAAGTTAAAATGGATTGCACTGGCAATTTAATTATAACTTAAAGACAGCTAAAAATATTTTACAGTGTACATAATAAAAATGTGCGCAATGATTGAATGTACTAAAGCAACTAACAAGATTAAACACAGCTACTCCTTTAAAAAAGGGGAGGAGACCACAAGAAACTCAGAGTTTACAGGATAAAACCTGCTCCCGACCAGGTTAGGTTCAGAGAGTATGTTACTCCGGAAACAGACTCTGAGTATAAGTTACCTCTCCTTCTGAAACAGGCTTGACTTACCCCGCCATCTCAGTTTAACCTACCTCCCTTTTTGAAACGGAAAACTCAGAGTTTCCCTTATTTCAGGGTTAACAAACTCAGAGTTTGCACTTAACCACCTTTCTGAAACGGGCCCCAGATAACATTCCTACTATGGTAGTCTATGGTCACTTACTGCTGTGTGTTTACCATCATTTCTCAAAATATCTTCTTTTGTTTTCATCAGAAAAAAGAAATTCACACAGGTTTAGAACAACATGAGAATGAGTAAATGATGACAGAATTTTCATTTTAAAGTGAACTATCCCTTTAAATAAAATGTTTCACTTCAAATTTATTGGCAGTTTTCTCAGCTGTCAATGAGTTTTGCAATGTTCCTTTAAAGAAAAATGATACCCAATATTTCAGGGATGAAGTCTTCAATGTCAGTTAAGCCATCTATATTTAATTTTCAAACAAGTGTCATATCTGTGGTTTGTTGATAAATAACTGTTCATGCACTGAAATTTTCAAAAAACAAAATATATATATGATTACAGTTTAAAACAGAATCACTGCAATCTCTGAACACATTCGGAACATTTCTATAACCTGAATGTGTCAATGTACGGTCCAAATCCTGCTTGTTGCATAGAGTTGAGAAAATACATTTCTCGTGTTTTTGGTTTCATTATCTGTAAAAAGCACATGCAATGCTGTATACAAACATCTCTGTAATGGTTTGTGTATTTAATAGCATTGTGCAACTTAACAAAATTCAACAGCACATTGTTTACTTAAGCAATATCGCTGGAGTAGGAGTGTGATATAGCTCTATATCATCACGGCTGTGATTAGGCCAGAGGCACGAGGCCGTTGACATTCTGTAACAAAGAAACAATTATCAGATACATACTTAATATCTCATTTTCAATAAAATAATTTAGACTGTTACTTTACCAGGCGGCAAGCGAGCTGCTTTATGATTCTTAGGGAACAGTCCAAAATCTATAATTTACAATAAAACAAATAAAATTATTTCCTTTGAAATTTTTCATCTTATTTTACTGATAATTTTTTTTACCGTTTCTTCCACTTTGACCATTTTTACTCACCCCATGCAATCAAAACTTGGTTATTATTACTCTGCTGCCGTAGTTGGCATCGTTTTAACGCTAACTGCCCCCTGCTGGTTCAGAGGAAAATGCCAAAGGCGGGGGGAACAAATCGTCCAGGCTCCACCCTGGGATTACTCGTATAGTCTGCTGGCCGCTGCTACTGCAGCTAGCGGTGTCAGTGAGTGTGCGTCAGTCGAAGCACCACCATGCGCTATTATCAGATTTGCACAAATATTTGAACAAATATGGCATAAAGATATATTTAAATAGATTGACATTCATATTAAATTGAAAATAAACCTTACAGCTGCTTTCCCAAGGTTATTATGGAAGCTTTAATGAGGTACATTTATACATGTCACTTACTTAAAAAAAATCATAAATTTAAAGCATATTGTACAACACCACAAAAGAAAGTAAACTTTAAGTATGAAATGATAACAGGAGCAGACTCCAGTCCAGTCCGTGTATCTCCGTTGCTGAAGCTGCTGAACTAAGCGCATGCGCCAGACAAGATCAACAGGTTGAACCCGCACATGCATTTTGTACAATATGCTTTAAATTTATGATTTTTTTTAATGCATCTTTGTGTATTCCTAATGTCATATGAAAATACTATCATCATGATTTACGGATTTTATTGATTTATTCCTAAATGTCAGTTTCCACTTTCTCTCACGTACCCCCTACAGTACCCGAAAGTACCCCTAGGGGTACGCGTACCCCATCTGAGAACCACTGCTGTAACTCAAGGTCTGCACGCATCTCTCTGAAGTCTATGAAGTAACTTACATCGAGTAAAATGACTAGAAAATCTGTTAAAAGATCTAAAAGCAAACCATCATCAGAAACACCCAGACGTCTGTATAAACGGTCAAGAGGTAAGTTAATTCAGAGTGTTATCTATTGTAAGTTGCAACAACCTTATACCTGCAGTTAAAGACTTGTTACTGCTATTCTTACACCGACCAATACTGTTGTACATAAGATGGGTTTTTTCTTTATCAAGCTGGTTATAATGTCCCAATCTTTACAGGCTCTTCAGCTGAAGAGGACCCAGAATCAGAAAACATACCTCCTAGTTCAACCCCTATACAAAATAAATCTGGTGAGAAAACAACAAAAATAGGTTAAGTGTAAATTGTACATTTTGAGATTATAGTCGATAATTATCTGAAAGCATAATAGTTGATTAAACAACATATGATAATTCCATTTTTCTGAAGAACTTTTGTAAGAGATCAGATTCAGAGCCATCAAAACTTTCACGTCACGCTAAATCCACCACAACGCTGTTGTGTCGAGTGAATGCGTCAGTGTTTAAGTTGGGTAAGATTGACATCTAGTGGATAATAGCGGAAATATCAATTTAAGAAAAAACAACTCGGAGAACGTTTTCTCTATTGACGAAATGACTCAACAATATTTATTGACATTTATCTGGATATCGCCATAATTGTGCAAATGTAGAAAAATTAAAATATGATTAAAGACTGTGGTATTTATTTTCATAAATCAGTATGTAACAACATTGGTGCAGTGATACTTCTGTAAAGCGGTCTCAACCGTGGGGTTACCGGGGTATTTTTTAACACGGCTTAGAACGCGTTTCAACCAATCAGAATGAAGAACCAGAACGAGACGTTTTATAACATCATTTCTATCATTTTTTTGTCTCTCAGGTAAAATGTATAAACTGCCTAGTTGTCACTAATTGTGATTATTTCTGTATTGTTCCTTCAGTAAGGGAGATAAATGCAGTATTAGCAAGTCAAACCCCATCACATTTGAATATCACTGCAGCAGCAGATCAGGGAAGTCCAGTCAGTGCTCCAACTATAAGCAACACAAATGTACAAGGAAACATAACCATAAAACATAACTGTAAGTTAAGATGTCATTCTGAAGGTTTTTTCATTATCAAATTCAAAATAGCTGTGATTTGTAAAACACATGTGAGTTGTTAAAATATATTTAATTATCTAATGAAAATATTCAGCCTTTTTAGTAACAGTGGTGGTGCCTAATTCTGATAATCAAGAATATTTTAGAATATAATAAAATCAATAAAATGATGTGTATTTTTAAAAATACTGTAATATGGAGCTATTATGAAGTACAGTTTGTGTGGTTAAATAATTGTTCTGTTTGTTTTTAATAGGATGAGACAAGTGTTTTTCAGATCAAGCTCAGCTTTTTTGCCTCATTGCACTGAATAAGGAGAATTGTAGTGTATATATTAATAAGTATTATACCACGGGTCTTTTGAATGCTGCATTCTGATTGGCTGAGAAATGTTCTATGGGTGTTTATTATTTTTCTGTAAACTGCACACCTAACTTGTCAAATGTCTTAAAAATAGGCACCAGAGCAATGTTTGTGGTAACCGTGGTATAAGCGAATAATTGAATAATTGACTTCGGTCCTTTGAATTATTTGGGCCGCATTACCACCTTGGTGTGCATTATTTTCTTATAATTCAATGGCCCGTCGTCAATTATTCCTTACAAATCTTTTATTGATCAGTTGTGTTTTTATTGTTTAAGCAATATGAAACAACATCTCTTTTAGGATCCTTCAGAAATCGGAAAACTCCCAGATTTTACATAATCAGTCAAGGTCAAAGAGCCTGACCTATGGAGATAGTGTGGCGGACCAACCTACATTAACTCTTGCAGAGGTGAAAAAGAACACAAATTACTTGAGAGAGGTCAGTATATGAAATACCATATTTGACACATGAAACACTTTAATGTGTGGTAATTCCTTGCAAATGATTTCTTAAAGGTTACATCGACTATAGACTTGTATCCTTTAATACTTCTACTACTAAAATCCCTTAATAAAAACACATTAAATCTTTTCATTACTTTAAAAAAATCCAAAATTTTAAAAAGATTTGTAAAGATTTCATTTGTATGTTTTGTATTGTTCATCATTTATATCACTGTCCGGTTTATATTGAAAGGGCTAAACAGAAGACATTAAAGCGCCACTGTGTAGTTTTTTTAGTTAATTCTTAGCAAAAACTGATGTGTTCTTTCAAAAATATGTGCTCGTTCATGTGTAATTACATCCACCCACTAATCAAAGTATTCTCGTAAGTGTAGAATCTGTTATTTAAAACACATACGGGCGAGTCGCTCGACTGGCTGAATCCATGTTGTGCCTCCATCTTTGAAATACATTCGCCGACGAGGAACATTCCTGAAATTCAAGCTCCGCCTTTCGCGCTTTCAGACTGCACTCACGCTGGCCGCATCTCAACTGAAGCTGAAGCCTCCCGTGTAGGCGGCATGCATCATCAAGACAGTCTTATATCAGAATATTAACAAATATAAAGCTGACAATTATTCGTAGTTAATTAATTGTAAATTGATGTAATATGCTTATGACTTGCAAATGTAATGCTCAGTTAACTTAAATAAACCAGGCTTGATGACGTATGCAGCCCGAATATATGCGACCTGCGTAGGCAGAAAGCCTTCATATTGAACCACAGCCGCACACCGTGATGAACCCGTGATCTAATGCTTTGATTTTAAAGCCTGTTGAAGACCTATTCTCGAGGACATTAAAACAAGTCGCCATGGAAGCGAAAAAGAGATTTAAAACGACAACGTGACCGGAAAAACAACAAGACCAAAGTCAACATTGGAGTAATGTTAGTTTTCTAAGACCATGAAGCTCAAGGTTGCCTGTTTTCTATCTTCACCACAGTTAATTCAGCATATTCGTTTAAAACTATACAGTCTATAGTGTAAACTCGAAGTTTTATAGTTCTTCGGCTAACTATAGCATGGTAATGCATAACACTTGTCAGTGTTAACACGCATGTGGTTGAATGTGTTCGAACAGCCACACGCCGTCTCTCCGCCCATTTAAGTAATCTGAGGTACAGAGATCAATGTGTTTTTCATCTTTTCTGACCTCTAGCACAAACACACGGTGAACAGCGCTATTTTTAGCCTTTCATTGATAAAACTAAACCGGCTGATCTGCGTGTCTTTCATTAGTTTCATTTTACAAGCGTGTGAAAGTTGCGTGATCTTATTTCAGCAATATCAGAGAAAGCTCTTACATATACACGGACAAAACATTGTGTAACATGTTTACTTGCAACACAAGCAGTGGACTCTGACATAATATTAGTTCGTGTCCATTTAAACCCGTCATTACTCCCGCTCATGATTAAATGAGAGGAGAGGGACTCGTCCACAGACCATCTCCTCAGTAATCTGGAGAGAAGCGGTCGAAAATGGACAAAAAGAGATGGATTTACGTGCCACATGTAAACGTGATGTGTCTCTCTCGTCACTTGTGATCCGATCGACGAAAACACATCTTAATACCAAGTGTAACAGCCCCTGGGATATTTTTTTTTCGCGTCAATGAAAAAGGAGTGTCTAAGCTACATTTATAGTTGCTTTTTGTATGTGATTTAAAGCGGACATATCATGAAAGACTTTTTCCATGTTTAACATAAATCTGTGTGCTATGATGGATCACAGGCAATGGACACTGTAAATTGTTCATTATTTTTCATTGCTTTTGCTTTGTACCGAAAGCCATGTTATAACGCGCTCCAAATGGGTGGGGCTAGAATGTAATATTCAGTTGGTTGTCATATTAAGAATTTAACCGCTAGATGGGAGTAGATCCTACACAGTGTAGCTTTAATGTTCTAATGCAGATGCCATCTACTGTCTGTATGCATTTATAATTTTCTGTTTCACATCATTTTACAATCTACTGATTAAATAAGACTTGTTTACCATGTTTACCTCACTTTAGCATTAATAAAACGGCAACCTTTTGACTTCATATATTGCGATGTAAACAAAATGCTGGCCTCCGATTGAAAAGGGTTTTTAAACTATATTTCAAGTTTATTGAAACTATGAAATTTGTACTGTTTTTAATTTCACATTCATATAGTCCAAGTGTTATGTAAAGTATTGTAAATTATTTTTAGTAAAAGATTAGTTCCAGATATATCCATAAAACTCAGCACTTTAAATTGACACGCAAGATTGCAACACTTTTTCTTCAAATATCGGATTTAAATAAATGATTTCTTCACTTAGACATGACATAATCACCCTATTATACAACAGTTCTTTCTGGTTCTTGAATCTGATTGGCTAAGAGGCGTGCAATATTCTACTGATAACGGCACAGTAACCGCTTCACCTTTCGTATCATTCCGCCACCTAGTGAATGGAGGTCCTCTAAACAGGCTCATCTCTGAATGGAAAAACTGCCCACACACAGACACACACAAACACGCTGTTTTGAATCACTCTCCGTGTGTCTCATTAGTTCACTAGCTCGTAAATCAGTCTGTGAATCCTTTAAAGTTATTATTCCGTCAAAGATCAGCGCTCTTGGATGTTACGTTAAACTTAATGGAAGTTATGTCTTGTCACATCGTGTGGACGATTAACACTTGGAAAGAGGAATGTAAACTATTTTTTTCTGGAGCAATATCTCTTATCAGAACGCGAAAACACCGTGAAACTGCAGGTAAGCACCGCAGCTTTTAAATGTGGACATTGATCATTTACTTTATTGTGACGTGACTATTAAAACATGTTATGAGATATCGCCACTAATATATTTATAAGCAGCATGCAAAAACATCTCTCTGACACTTATAAAAAACTGTTTTATATAGTACTGACAAGAACTAAGTTTAATAATAATCGAGTGCTCGTATCGCGTTAAGAATAAATGGGAACGCAATAGTAACGTTACACAAGTATAGTTTTATTAACTTTTACCTCGCGCCAAAACAAAAGACATTAAATATGAATAAAAAAACAAGTAATAGTTTTATCATGACACCAAATACTGCTGATTTGATCTCCTTTTGACGATCAAAAACAAACAAGGCCAACATGAGAGCCAGGGAATCCCTGTCAGAGATGTAGCCCAGAGAGGGCGGTGGTCAGTGGGGCGAGTGAACACTGACGTCCGCTCATGCTTTGGTTCTCATTCGTACCGAATCTCACTAAGCAAACGTTCAAACAGGCACTATCTTTACTAATCGACTGCAGATTTAAATATAATACATATACATTCTCAACTGAACTAATCTTAAAACTACACTTTGTGACCAAGAAACAGTAATATAAAGAAATGGCTTTTCCGTCCATTGAGTTGTTATGAGATTCAAAGCAGCCGAAAGTTTTACCTGTCATTCTGGCCGCCCTCAAATCCGTGGCGGAAGAAGTAGTTCTCAAACAAAGAGGCTTTTAAAGTAACTCCGTTGTTGTTTTCTAGTTTTCGTTTTTCAAACGTGTGCCGTCGAACTGTTGTATAAAAGCAATATCGCTCTCGGAGTCGTGTGATATAGCTCTATGGCCTCTGGCCTAATCACAGCCGTGATGATATAGAGCTATATCACACTCCTACTCGAGCGATATTGCTTAAATATTTCACTTGCATAGTGTATTTCCTCATGATTAATAAAAATCATAGTCTTATTAGCAGGTGCAAGTCAGTGTATGCTTTTCTTCATTGTTTGCAGTATGATTTCTTTAAGTATGGTAATATGATTATTTTTAGATTACTACAACTGGGAAGATCTTAGAGATGCGACCACCAATCAACATTCAGCAGTGTGAAGAAGAGATGAAGTGGTCCCACTACGCCTTGTATGATAATACAGCAACAGTTCACCTGAGTTTGGCAGATACTTTTAAAGTAAACCTCGGTCAGTGGTATAGATTTAAAAGTGTTTCTATTTGTGACTTTGGTGAGGGTAATGTGCTCTGTTCAACTGGGATCACAAAACTTAAGTCGTTTACTCCTTTGAGAGACAATATACAGGACCCTAAAGAGACGGTTATATCAGGCGGGGTCACTGAGGCATTAGTGACCTTTGAATATTTTTGTTCGTGTGGAGCTTTAGTCACTCTGTCGGACACCAAATTGTTTCACATCAAATGCGGCGAGTGCAAAAAGAGCTGCAGATGTGCAAATGTTCAAAACAAGGCCAAGGCTGAAGTCACCATAAAACAGACCAGTGGAGCTGACCAGAGAGTTGTGTTAACTGATGAACTACTGCACTCCATTGTCAGCTTTAAGAAAGAGGGATTCGGTGACAATCATCAGCTGGAGGATAAACTGCTAAGAGCTGAGAAAATGACTGTGATCTGTGTGGATGGTGAACCACAGCGTGTACAAATTGAAGTAGTGGATAAAGCCAAAGACAGTTGCCGTGTGACTGGGTGGAAACGTATAAAAAGTCTATGTGTAATCTCATAAAGCTTTGTCTTACCTCAAATCCATCATGGACCTTCCAGCAGCTCTGTAGATGATTCATGGGACACCACTCTCATTGGGCTTATCACTTAAAGGGATAGTTCACCCGAAAATGAAAATGCTGTCATTATTTACTCACTCTCACGTTGTCACAAACCTGTATACACCTCCCTGTTCTGATGAACACAAAGGAAGACACCTTGATAATTGCTTGCAACCAAACCGCTTGTGGACCCCATTCACCCCCACAGTATGAAAAAATAACACTATGGAAGTGAATGGGGTCCACGAATGGTTTGGTTACAAACATTCCTCAAAATATCTTCCTTTGTGTTCATCAGAACAAAGAAATTTATAAAGGTTTATAACAAAATGAGAGTGAGTAATTGATGACAGCATTTTCATTTTTGGCTGAACTATCCCTTAAAAGGGTTGGTGGACTTCTATACTTCCATCATTGAATTTATATTCATCTGCTTTATCACCATTTGTTTTGCTGCTGCTATTGCCAAGAACAAAGGCAGACTGCAATGTGTCAAAGATTTCATAGCTGAGAAGGGGAGCACACAGGTCAGACTGCTAGAAAGCACCTTGTGACCGCAATCTGATCGTCATTTCTTCTATGATATTTGAATATTTTTTGTAACAAATGTTTTTATTGTATTGTAGATGATAGTCATTGTTAAGCATTATGTTACATTGTCGCCATCTAGGGATTGGGGCAGGTATAACAATAACAAACAGCAAATAAAAGGGAGAAATTAAAGGGTGCAATTTCCAGACCTGGAAATCAGTCACATAACAACTTAAAATACAGTCAATTTAGCATACCTAAACAAATTACTTACACGTTGTAAACCCATGGTATTGGCAGTAAAATGATTCTCTTTCTGATATAAAATGTTTTTTATATCAGAACTTTTTTAGTAAATTAAAAGAAAAAATGAATTTGATAAAATATACACAATATTTTATAGGTGCAAATCACACCCCATAACACTTAGAAGACTACAGTAAGACTGTTGGCTCCTATAGTAGAACTACTTCAATATGCAACCAAAAAAAAAAGCATTTAAATCCATTTTTTTGCAATATAAATCAAAATAAAATGTATAAAATAAAATTTTTAGAACCAAGTGTCTGAGCCAAAGTTGGTGGCATCAAAGTTGCATACTGCCAGTGCATGTCCATGCACAGTTAATTTGAGATTATGCTAGTTTAATTGTTTATCTCCCATGTAATTCATCTATTTCCTGTACTATACTTCTTCATTATTATTCTCTCACCACAATGTGGAAAATCTATACGTGAAAACCCAGCTTAAGTCTTTTTTTGTGATTTACTGTCAATCGTCCTACATAATGTTAAAAACATTCTGTGAAAATATAACCTTATTATCTTTAATACTTACTAAGATCATGTCAAAGATTAATGAGTGAATGTCAATGAGTGAAATCAAACTTGGATGCTCCTAATCTCATCACTTGATTACACGACTTTAGACTGGATTTCACCCAAATATTACCCAAATGTATATTTGTTCTGCACATTTCTATAAAAAAATTGGTGGGTTCTCAGATAAATTATACCTACCTTAGTGTAAGGAAAGAGTTTGGGAACCACTGCTGTATAGAGGGTCGCAGGGATCACGTATTTTCGTACTGTAGTAGGCTAACCCAGAAGTTAGCAGGACACTGGTTCCCTCACCAAAAAGCACATTCATTTTTCCCATTGACTTTTTTTATTTTGACACTTACACATTTTGTCTAACAAGTTAATATTCACAGATGAACACAACAATGAATTTTAAAGTCAAAATGTGGCTTTTTATATTTTTAGTAAACACATTTACACTTCAAAATTCATTACATTTGTTTTTATCTGTGAAGATTAACTTGTTGGACGACAACTTGAAAGAGTCTTTTACTTTTGTTGAACACATCTTATTTTTTGCGACAATCCAAAAGTCTATGGGAAAAATTAATGGTCTTTCTAGCGAGGGAACCAGTGTTTACATCCAGGTGTGCCTACAAAAATACATCATCCTTGCGGCACTCAATTGTGTTGAGAGCCTGTTTTTTGGGGAATCAATTCTGTACATATCCACAGCAATCGCTAATTATTTATTTGATTATTTTCATGCTTATGAATTCAGCCTTGATGGCATAATGGATGTGGATGCATTTTGGTCAATATCTTGGCATGTTGCCATAGTAACACAGTCAAGTAAAACTCAGCTTTTCACCACAGAGATGTCATCACACTCAAACCTTAATGTTGTAATACTGAATTAATTGCACAATACATTGTTTCATATCTTGTCTGTCTTTTGTACTAGTGAACACTACTACAGTAACAGGACCAACTCAAGATGTTGTAGAGAAATGTAATCTCTGTGCTTTGTTCTGTGTGAACCTCATGTGCAGCTAAGCATGATGGGTGTCATATTATGGAGTCCAGGAACGTTCTGGGTTTTGTAGCTGCATCATTCATGTAGCATTTGTCACACATGTTCCTCTTCTAAGACACTCTCTATTTAGACTAAATTAAATAATGTCACAAATAAACAGTCCCAGTCACCATCCACCTTCAGTGTATATAACAAAAGATATGAATGCATTCAAAGTGAATGTTGACTGAAGGTGTTTGCTTTTTGTGTTACACAGACACAAGAGAAGAAAAAGTCAATTTTCTTATATGTATGTTTGAAACAATCTGACAATGAGTAAAATATGAAAGATTTTTAATTTTGTGTGCGCTGTCCCTTTAACCTGAGCTCATCTGGGACATTAGAGTAACTGGAAAAAAAATCCCACATGATTTGTCACGAGTTCTGCTTAATCTAATAATTCATTCCGGTATGTCGGATTTAAAGACCCATCTATCTTGCTTGATGTCAGTGTATTTTGACATTTCTTTGCATCTTTTTCTATAGTATCTTATGAAGTCAATATTCCTTATCACTTATGGAAAAATATATTTTGTGAATAACGGATTGGAGGAAACAAAATGATGCTTCAAAACATTTATTTGTCACTAGATAATACAATAAAACAGAATTTTACAAAGACACAGGTACTGTATATGCTCAGTCACACAACAAAGAGTATTGTAGCTTTTTTAAAGAGGCAGTGCAAGTGGACAGGGCATAGAGAAGGAAACAACCCAAAAAACAAATGCAAAAAAATTGTAGAAAGACAAATCACATTCCTCTTTTGTACAATAATTTAAAATGACACAATATTACAAATAATAGACTATAGACTACAGTAGCTAAAACTTTGGGAATGCTTCAGTATGTGTATCATTAAGGCCATTGGTTACGTGTGCTATATATTTTACAAATACAGATATAATATTTATATAGTAACTGGGTCTTCAACTGTGAATCTGATCTATGTGTTCATCTGTCTTATGTAACTGAGCCTGGCTGCCAGAAAGACATGAAGTGGATTACGCAGCAGACTGAACTGGCAGACAGGCTTACTGTAGATACAAATGACAGAGCTGTTACATAAAAGTAAGAAACAGATTGAAAATTTAAACCATCCTTTCAAAACATATACCAGTGCCACTGCACTCAATAAAGTTGACATTGTAACATCTAATGCAGCCACTTCACTCTCTGCCACTGAATTCAGCTATAACAATGTAATGCATTGAGCCTTTTATCATAATTGACATATCACTGAAATGAGAACAAGGCATAAATCCAGTGTGCATTATGTGAGGGGTTCAAAATGTGAAGCACTCAGCTCTAAAATGCACTCCAGATTAAATAATGCGTGTTTAGGTGTGTTAGATCTAGAAAAATTTCCTTACTCGTTTATGTTTGAACTTGGCAACTACTCATACCCTCATATCATAGTTCGTAGCACACGTGACAGATTTTATTCACATGTATGTACTTCCAACCTGATGTCACTAGAATTCATATATTTTATGAAGTGGCTAATTCAAATGAATTCGTACAAAAATGAATATCACCTAAAAAATACAGTAATAAAACCCCACCCCTAAACCCAACATCACAGGGGCGAAAGCAGTTCTTACAAAAACATACAGATTTTATAATACGAATACATATGAATTAGCCACCTCATAAAATACGTACAAGTTCCCTTGAGATTGTGTTGGTAGTACTGTTTCCATGTCTTATATGAATTTGCAGGTCAGAGTTCATCAAACTTAATTTTTTTGTATGCAAAAAAAGTAAAGAATAAAATGCGAAAGTTTGACTGCGTGCACACTGCTAGCGACTAGCAACGGCGGAGCAATCTCATTCATTTCAATGAAAGCTTGGTGATTTCTGGCGATACGAGCACAGCGATCTTAGGTGACAGGAATTTGGCGTGTCCAACTATGCATCAATGTTGAGAACAGTTCTTTATGCAACAAGAACTTTATGCAAATGACAAGCGACTTTCAGGAGTGACAACCAATGAGAGTGAAGCAGTAGAGTTTATGTCATCCGTCTTTCATCATTTACTGAAAGGACAGTTTAGGGGCGGTCACACTAGAACAGGGTTGTCCAATCCTGCTCCTGGAGGGCGGTGTCCCTGCAGTTTTATTCCAACCCTAATCAAACACACCTGATCCAGCTAATCAAAGGAAGTTTTAGCTAAACTGGAAACGCAAGCTGGTGCAAGGTTATTTTGCTGTTTACTTCATACCCAAATTCAAGTCTGGTGATCTCTGACTTGTGAATTTGTATTACGTGGAGATATGTGAACAGCAGAAAACTGGTATGTCATGGAGTGACCTTTCTCTTTACTGAATCACAAGCACAAATGGATGAAACCAAATACCTATATTGACTAACCGCTCCCCACCCATATACGCAGCAACGTCCGACAAATATTCGCATACTCAGTGTCTAGTGTGACCAGGCCTTTTGTTACTAGGACAACCAGAATTAGGAACCCCTCCTATGACCTCATTAAAAGAGATTAGCGACACACAGTGTGCCCGCACAGTCATACTCCATCCAATATTTAATATAAAGTGAAACAAAACATAAAACAACCAAACACACCTTTCTCCACCTGTCTGTGAACCATAATAAATATTTGGTACATCCTGAAACCACAAACACAATCTTGGCTTCCCTGGTAATACTCAAGTCTGGATGGATCTGATAAATACAAAATGGCCATCCAAACCAATACAGCACCACTAATACATCTAAAGAGATGAGAAAGCAATATATTACGAGGTTTTTAATAATAGGAGTATGCTGTTACATTCTTGATATCAAAGCAGGTTCGGTAAGGCAGTGTGTTTGTGCAGAAGTAACAGAAAGCAGTATGACTCAACATGAAGCTATTACAGTGAATAAAGATGGAGATACTGTAATTCTCTCGGGATGAATAATCTGGGTCAATCTGTGAGGGAGGGACGATTGAGGAAGATTACATAGGCTTGTGAATATCCTACAGTTGCTTTTGTCTGGCGTATTTTCAAATATTTACTCTCCTGCCGGCTTGCAATGTAGTGCCACATGTATGAGCACCACATCATACTAAATAAACAATATTGTGCTTGTGTTAAAGTCTCCTGTGTTTGTATGTTAGTATACCGTACATCTCTGTGGTTTGACTCATCTAAGGGTTGTCAACAGACTAAGGTTAACTCTATCTGAACGTGAAGATGTGTGTTTGTAAGATCTAATATATGTTAGACTGTTTAACCTGCATTAAAACAGCTGGCAAGTGATTCTGTCTTCACTATGGAGTTTACACTATGTCCTAAACCCACTGTGTCCTAGGTCTGGCCATCATGAAATCTTACTGGTGCAATATCTTGCTTCATTAACTATACATTAAAACATATACTGTAAACTGTACATTAAATGTATTCTGATTGGCTGTTTCACATCACATAGCAGTTTCGCATTCATAGAGACAGAGAGGCTGTATCTTGTTGAGACCCAGTTATGCTGAAGTGTCCCTGTACTATAAGTGTGTGGGAAAATAAGGGCAGTTTAGTGTGCGTGAATGACTGTCACATGATATGTTGAAATAAGGATTAGTGAGAAGAATGCTTCAGTAAGGGCTTCATTAAATGTGTGTTTGTAAGGCCAGGTATGTCAGTGGTTGACAGCGAAACAAATTTACTCAGGAGCAGGTCATATTATGCTTACAAACACATAAGCAGAAACATTACAAGAATGGTTTACAGTTTCTTTTGAACAAAAATGTAAAAGCTAGTGTAAAAAATAAATAAACATACAGGTATACCGTATATAAATAAATATTTATAAAATGAAGTGTGTGAGAGCCAGATGCTAACAAATTACAACTGTGTATGTGTGTATGTAGTAAATGTGAAAGTGGTAGCGTTGCAGTATAATCATGTGATCAATGGACGCTGCTAGACAGATACATGTCTATGTGGGATACAATGGGGGAAGGGGTATAGATTTAAGTGGATCCACATGATCCCTTAACAGCATTTGCTCAGACAAGTTTTAATGTCCAACCTGTGATTGTCATCATTTCCCATAAGATGAAGGCTGGTATCTTTCAACACTGTAGAAAAGATAATTTAAAGAGTAGATTGTGTCTTTCATTATAGACTGATCTACACTACCAGTCAAAAATGTGAAAATAACTATTAGTTCATTATTTCTATTAGCCACGCCCACTTATTTACATACTGGGTCTGGGGTATACACTTAATATAAAACCGTAATAACACTCTATTTTAGGTATTTAAACAGCATAGGAAGGCTTCAAACAATTGCTAGATAGACATAAGTTATCTGTCTACGAAACTCATTTTAAACATTAAAGCAAATGTTTTTACATAAAAAATTGCACGAGGAGCATAAATTATTTAATAAAATTTTGTCTGGTAGTGTACGACCCCACTGATCATATTTTTGTGGAATTACTTAAAAAAAAAATAAGACCAAACATTGTTGTTTAAAGGTGCAGTGTGTAAATTTTAGCGGCATCTAGTGGTAAGGTTGTAAATTGCAACCAATGGCTCAGTTCACTGCTCACCCCTCGCTTTTAAAACGCATAGAGAAGCTACGGTAGTCGCCACCAGACAAACATGTCATCGTCGGAGACAACTTAGTAAAAAAGTGTGTCCGTTAAGGACTTATGTAAAAACATGGCTACACAAAATGGCGACTTCCATGTAAGGGGACCCTCTGTGTATGTAGATGAAAAAGTCTCATTGTAATGTAATAAAAACATAACGGTTCATTATGAAAGGCCTTTATACACCACTGATAATATAGTTTTGTATATTATATTGCATTTCTGTCAAGAGATCCTTCTAAAAATTACACACTGCACCTTTAACAGATAAACAGCAGTCTATCATAAAGATTTCAGCTTTTACTGAGCAGCAATGTAGATCATTGAGCTCCATCTGGCTCCATGTAAACACCATAAAACACATTGGAGATACTGAATCTCTTTGGGCCACTGAATCATGGTGCACTTCACATACTCTCATATATAATTTACATACAAGCCATTGTAGCAGCTAAACACAGTAGATGTGCACTGTATATTACATAAAAACAAAAAAATGGAAAGTAGTAAAATGGCTCTGAATTATGGTGAAATTGTTGAAAAAGGAAGTCGAGTTCACCCAAAACAATGACTTGGTGTCTTTAAACCATTGATGAGCAGTTGTTGATGAGCAGTTTGGTTTATTTTGATGTTGATGATAGTAGTAAATGAAAGACAAACAAAAGACAAAGCAAAGCAGGAGTGGTACAATAAACAGGCATGCAGGTGTAGTGTAAACACACCTCAGCGTTGTTAAATCATCTGCTGGAGGAGGGGGTTTCTGGTGTAAGGGTGTTGTGTGTTTGTCCTTCAGGCTGAATGTTCTGGACTGTCTCCACCAGACTGCCGCTGGGGAGAACCACATATCGCGCTGATACGTCCTGTCCCTGCTGCTCTCGTAAACCCTCTTTACTGTGCCAAATGCCATATCCAAAATACACCAGAAGACCTGAGGTAGAGCAAGACAACAAATTTGATCACGTGACCACAACATTTTGGGGATTGTTTTACATTCCAATATGACAGTGGTCTAATGGGGCATACACACCAAATGGAAATTCAACGATTTACGCAAGTAGATTACATACAAAGTCAATGCAATGCGAATGATGCGAATTGGGTGGCGCGATTGCAACGAAAACAAGCGCTATTCGCCTCAAGCGCGTCTTCGCACAAGTTGAAAATATTAAAGTCAAGCAAAAAATTCAAGTTAAATGAAAAGTTAAATCCTGCGAATAATCTGGAGCAAGGAACGCTTCACGCTTGGTGTGTACCCAGCATTAGACTTCACAGAGTCTGTGAACTTTATAGGCATTTGTTACCCATTATTAATCTGATAACTAATAATCAGAAAGTGATAATCAAATTGATTGGGTCTGATATTGAGCAAGTAGTATTTGGCTAGTCATGTGATATTAACATGGATACCATTAGGTGTGTTCGACTTCATGCGGCGCTGCGCAGACCGATCGGTGGCTGACTTGAAGCAGTGCATTTTGGTTAGTACTTTTGTCCGACTTAAGCTGGCGCTGCAGGCACGTGACTGTGTCATATGGTTTTTAAGTACCGCGAGAGCGATTCGAGATCAGCCGCCTGACTTAGCCAGCGCAGTTCCCGAAGAGGAGCTGCACGGGCTGTAATGACGACACAGCTGTTTCACGATTGGTCGGATTCACCACATGACAACACTCACGTGTGTTTCGTGGGTATTTTTACGCCCTTAGTTCCACAAATGCTCACAAATCTGTATTTTTATAACAGTTAAAGCTCTTTTCATGTAGTCGCGATGTTATATTGTGTCCTCTTCATCAAAATAAAATGGATAAAAAACGTAGACCCCACTACATTGGTATTTAAATAATATATGCTTATGTTGAACTTTATTCTTGTAAAAACAGATGCTGTAAGCTTCTTCAGTTCCACTCATGCTCATACACGGACATTCAAAACAGTATAATTCACTTTTTATGTAGTTTACATCTTACAAATCATGTTTAATGCGATTAAGTAAGCAAACGGCACGTGATCAGCCATGCCTGACGTAAATGCAGCAAACTACGGGAAGCACAGCGCGTCCGACTTCACGTCTCCGTTTTCAGCTCCTCCCCGCCTGCACGCGGCTAATCTCGCCGATCGGTTACAACCAGCCGCAGCCGATGTCGAACACACCTATTATTAAGGGGTTGACCCAGCCCATGTAAAGTAAGGAAGCTTCATTTTGGCCAATGACAAGTTTTCATCCTGTGTGGTGGAGTAGGGGAGAGCAGGAGCGAAAGTACAATTTTTCAGAAAAACTTAATTTTAAAAGATAATATTTTAGACAAAGATATATTGTTGCTGTGGTCAGTAACTCACAAGTGTGGTCTATTAATACGAGGTGGAATTTTAAACAAATGTAAAACAACTTCAGTATATTTCACTTTGAACATAAGTAGCGCATCGTTAATTTTGACCCTGTCAGCTGGGATGAAAGTAACACACAGGTGGGTCAAAAGGCAACACAACAGAACAAGTTACATTTTTATTTTACACTTGTTTTTAGTAAATATACATGACTATGACCTTGTTAATATGTAACTGCAAACATATTTTGTCATTTATCTTTGTAAAAAAAGAATGAAATTACAGTTTCATTTTAAATTTCAGCTTCATCAAATGTTTCAAAAGCAACCTGACAGTACAAACTTAAAGGCGGAGTGCACACTGCACAATGTTTAAAAAACGCTTTGGAAAAGGAGTCGGGCCGACTAACAAAACACACTTATAGCCAATCAGCAGTAAGGGGCGTCATCTACTAACCGACATCCTTGCCGGGTTGTGTATGTGTGGGGCGGGTCTTTTAAAAGAAGGTCTAGATTCTATTGGGGTAGGGGCGTGTTTGTTAAGGTGATTTCAAATATCAACATTGGCTTTCAAACATTGTGCACTTCGCCTTTAAATTGTTGAGAATAAAAAATGTTTCAACCGTTTGAACTTTGAACACTAGAATTAAATTAGATCAAATTATAATACTATACATTTTCAACATAATGCAAAAGTATTAGCAGCGGAACAAAAGTAACAAGTGGGTTTGATTTCTAAAGAGTACAAAACTGCTATAATATATACCTTAGATGTCTACTAAATGCGTAAGTAAAGCCAAATAAAACAGTGATAAATGTGCATCTTTAACAGTTAAAATGATTTTTACCGAAGGAACTTAAGATATTTATGTTTGGACTGATAAATATCCTAAAGGTGAGTCCATAGCTAGTTAATACTGAGACGTTAAAGACAAGAGCTGACCTGTCTCTTTACAAGCTTGAAAATGCTGAAGCAGTCACTAAAACACCCATACTAAAAAAAACTGAAAGCTCAAATAGCCTATTTCACTGCACATTTTTCAATGTATAACCGGTTTCCTTATTCAGACAAGATGGTGTATTTATTAATTCGTCAGGATAACTGTGTTAAGTGCATAGCTTAAACCCAAAATGAACAAACCACAGAAACCATGAGCTAGCTGCAAATAACTGAATGAGAAGATTTTAATGAATGGTTTACTCAAAAATTATGTCAATGTTTCTTTACCCTAATATTGCCCCACTTTCAGCTTAAAGGGACACTTCACCGATTTGCATTAAGCTTTGTATAGTTAGAACCCCAGACATGTTTTTGAATGGTCGTGCATCATTTCCTCAGTTCCCCTAAGACAGGAGAAATACAGATTTCAGTGTTGCACTTCCTTGTTTCAAGTCCAATATCTTTGTTGAGGGGGTGAGACTACAAACACCCATTTTCTCTGTCAAATAGGCACCAAATTCGAAATGTATGTTACATTTCGACTACAAATATGACACACTTTCAATAAAGATTAATGTTTCTATGGGTGAAATGCTCCTTTAAATATAAGTACACAAAGGGGCGGTTTCCTGGACTGGGCTTGTCCTAGTCCCAGACTAAAATGCATGTCTGAGCTGCCTTAATTTAAAAAACACATTGTATTGACATATTTTAACGTATATCAGTGCCATTGTTTAGTCTTAAGATACACACCTGTATTTTTTGTAAGATTTGTTTGTAAAACTATTAACATGTCCCAATATAACTATAGTTAGTCCTGGAATAATATTAAACCCTGTCCGGGAAACCACCCTACTTAAAGGGAAACTTCACCCATTTGCATTAAGCTTTGTACCGTTAGAACCCCAGTCATGTTTTTGAATGGTCGTGCACCATTCCCTCAGTTTCCCCTGAGAGGGGAGAAATACTGATTTCAGTGAGGCACTTCCTTCTTTCAATGATGTAAAAATCGTCATTTTGCGTCATTGAAAGAAGGAAATCCTGTATCTCTATTGAGTGTGAAAGACTACAGACACTCATTCCTCATTTTTCCAAGGTGGGGGCTATGGGTGGGACCCACTCACGCTTCAGACCAATTACAGATAAGTGGGTGGGACTTACGAAAATATACGAACACAGACCGAAAAAAACGACCAGCCGCCATCTTTATGCTAAGCTAAGCTAAACAGAAGTTGTGGAGCGAGCCAGAATTCATGTTAGAATAACAGTGGAAGTTAATCAATATTACATGGAAGAGGGTGATTTTACAAGCGTGATGCTCTAATCCGCTGTTCATTGCACCTTTATGAGCCACAATACTGCAAAGAGCTGAGGCAGATGTAGGAACAGAAGCCCGAGGAGTAGGCCGGAGCCTGGGCGTCGGCTGGGTAGAGGAGCCCGGTGAAGAAGCAGCAACCATCGGCCTCTGCTGCGTAGAGAAGCTTGCCTGTTCTCTCGCTGTGTGGCTTCTTTATAACATTTCTGCATCAGATAAGGATACGGACGTTTGTTTGGGGAAGGTCTCTATGCAAGAGAGGAACTTTGCGCGCATTTGGAACGTTTATTTCACGGACATGTTTCGGTTTACGAGCAGACGCGCTGCGGAGTATATAAGCTTGGACGGACTCGCGCCGTTTGCTTTCGGTTTAACATTTCTGGATCAGATAAGGATATGGACGTTTGTTTTGTGAATGTTTCTGGTCGCGTGCTTATTTCAAAGACGCGTTTCGGTTTACGAGCACAAGCTCAAAGAGCTGAGGCAGCGCGTCTGTGGAGATATTGTGCAGGGGACGCGTTTGTGTGGAGGAGGATGGAGGGTTAAACGGACGTCTGACTAAAGTGAGTGTTTATATTTTCTTTGTTATACTAACGTGGCATTTATGTACACAATAGCATATCTGAGCGGTGTTTTATATGTCTATATTGTGAGAGCAGTGAGGCAAATAATAACACAAATGTAATTACAGTAAACAAGAGACAAAAAGAAAATTGGTAAAACTAAATAAACATTTAAAATGCATACACTTTTTTTAAGTACTTGGAAAGACATTTGTACTGCGCATCTGAAACCGCACGTTACTGTTTGAATAAGACTTTGCTACACACCAGGCCAGAGTGTTATTGTGTGTAACACAATGTAACATCACGTTTAAAAGTAAATCATGATTGGTGTCTGTCAGACAAAGTGGTGGTGGCTATTTTCTTTGTTTTACTAACGTGGCATTTATGTACATAATAGCATGTCTGAGCCGTGTTCCGAGTAATGGGAGTGGCTTGCAGAGCTGTGCATTGTGGTGCATAGTGGCAGTTGTAGTTTTTCATACAAATGTGCTCTAAAGTCACATTTTGTCTTTTCTCTGTCAAATAGGCACAAAATTCTACATTTATGTTACATTTTGACTACAAATATGACTCACTTTCCATAAAGATTAATGTTCCTATGGGTGAAATGGCCCTTTAATGTGCTTTTTTATGCTTGTCAGTCAGTGTCAATCTTTTTTTTACCACAGAAGAAAAAAATCAAACAGGTTTGGAACAACATTTGCAGTAAATGATGACAAAATGCATATTATTGGGCAAACTATCTTATTAAGACAGCTATGGTCGAAGTCTCCAGTAGCTTTCTTTAATAAAATTACAGTTCAACAAACTATGTTGTAACTTATTTGGTCAGTTCATAGACTTACTGTTATACATAGTATTTATATTATATATTTTTATGTCATTTACAATACTAATGAGGAAGAGAGATGAAAAGTGATCGACTGATACCTGCTGCGACCCAAACGGTGAAGCGGATCCAGGTAAGTGGACTTAACTTCAACATGAGGAACACATTCAGAAGGATGCTGAAGCCAGGAATGATCGGCACCAGAGGAACCTAAATGAGACATTTCCAGGAGGTTTAGTTTTTTTAACGTCTCTGCTATTCAGATTTTTAAACTTAAACTACAAAGATATACAGTGCATTCTAAAAGTATTCAGACCTCCTTCGCTTTTTCAATTTTGTTATGTTGAAGCCTGATACTAAAATCAAGGCAAAAGCTCCAGAGCCTCTCATAACATATTATTTTCCGTAACTGCACATTGAAGTGGAAATAAATATTTAATTATGCTGCAGATGACTTCAATAGTATGAACCACCTATTGGGTAATATATGAATTAATACTTAAATTTAGGTTTATTAGAACTGATCAGAGGTGTAGTTTCCAAGTGGTTTGAGAGAAAGAAAACAGACAGTAACTCACCTGAAAAGTCTTTAGATTGGGTTGTTGTTCATGGACACAGATGACAGCCAGGCTGAGCAGGAAGACCAGACTGAAGATGACCAGCAACAGGGTGAAGCTCCATACAGGCAGGTGCAACTGGTTATTTCCAAACACCAACACGGCACAAAGAGAAACACCGCTCACCATCAGAGCCAACACAGAAAACGCCACCACCTCTCCCGGCTCACAATCCCCCAGCAAGCGGCCCAGATACGGCTCCCAACGGGCGCTCAACATGCCAGCGGATCGTTTTTCCTTCACGTTCTTCTGTCTCTCTACCAGCTGAAGTTTATCAGAGAACGACTCATACTCCTTCATCCCCCCACCGTCCTGTGCAAAGGTCTGGGTCTCATTCGCTGCAGGAGACGGATCCACCTGCTGCTCTGATGTTGTGGATGAAGCATCCGTTTTGATGCCACCTCCTCCTGAGCTACCGCTACGCTTATCCGGCTGGTAGCGGAGCACTATGATGCTAGCCGCTACAAAAGTGTAAGCCAGTAAAGTGCCGATCGAGAGGAACTGGACCAGTGCTTCCAGATCAAAGATGAGGGCAAGGAACGCCATTAGACTGCCAAATACAAGAATGGCAATGACAGGAACTTTGGTTACAGGGTTAACACGAGAGAAGACAGAGAAGAAGAGGCCGTCCTCCGCCATGGCGTACACGATCCGCGGGAGGGAGAAGAGGTTGCTGAGCAACACGGTGTTCATGGCTAAATGAAAGACAAGACAAACAACAACAGTTATTAAGTTTTTAAAGCCAAAATACATTTTTTACAATCTTAAGATATCAATAAAAAAAATGTGTGTGCGTATACACAAACACATATTCATAATGCTTTACTCACCACAGATGGAGCCAACAGCCACAATAAACCCGGCCCAGCTATAACCTCGTCTGAAGAACGCATCTGAAAGTGCCGAGTTTGGGTCGAGTGTATGCCATGGGACCATCAGCGTAAGAACTGTAGATACCAGGATGTACGCTGTGGCTGCTAGGCCGAGTGAGATGGCCGTTGCTGCCGGTATAGCTCTCTGAGGATTGCTGGCCTCCTCGCTGGACGCTGCTATTACATCAAATCCAACAAAGGCATAGAAGCACGTCGCCGTTCCTGCCATTATACCTGAGAGTCCAAAGGGGGCAAAGCCTCCCTCCTTAGCGCTCCAGTTGACTGGGTCCGCCAGTATGAATCCAAACACCAATATAAAGGCAATGACTGCCATACTGATGGCAGAGAAGATGTGATTGAGCCAAGATGAGACGCGAACACCAAATGAAATAAAAATGGAAGCCACAAGAAGGATGGCAGCTGCTAAGAAGTCTGGGTAATGAGCAACGACAGGTATGTCCCAGCGCATCACATAAGTCTCTGTGAAATTTTGAATACGGTGATTGAAAATAGAGTCCAGGTAGCCGCTCCACGCACGGGCTACTGCCGCTCCACCAATCATGTACTCCAAAATTACATTCCAGCCTATGAGGAAGGCCCAGATTTCCCCAACAGAGACGTACGTAAACATGTAGGCAGAGCCTGTTTTTGGTACACGGGCGCCAAATTCAGCATAGCACAGCGCAGCCATGAGAGACGCTATGCCTGCGATGAGGAAAGACACTACTACAGCTGGACCTGCGGTGTCTTTTGCAACAGTTCCTGTGAGAACATAAAGGCCTGATCCTACCATTCCACCTACACCAAGAAGTGCAAGGTCCACTGTGGAAAGACAACGCTTGAGTGATGTCGCCATTACATCGTCCTCCAGTGTCTTTAGCCTGTTCAGTTTGTGACAGAACCGAACTACCGGTGAGCAGCTGGAAACACATGACGCCATCTTGATGGAGAACAAGGGGTTGGTATGAGATGAAATACGCAAAGATCAAACTTTGTCCATAATGTTCAGAGCTGAACAGGCATTACAACCCTAAAAAGAAAAAACAGTTAATAATCTGCAACACATCAGAAAAATTAAGAAAATAAGTACCAAAATACCACCAGAGTCAATTCCTTCTTTTTATGTTTTCTAACATATGAGCAATTCCATGCAAAGGTCAATTTTACCATGACAAAATAAAGTTTATACCAAAAGAGTTTAACCACACTGATCAGATATTTGGGGGCTTCACCCTAAGAGTTCACCCAAAAATTACAATCCTGTCATCATTTACCCCTGTAAATCTAAACCTGTATGTATTTCTTTGTTCTGATGAACACACAAAGGAAGATATTTTGAGGAATGTGTGTAACCGTTACCAAACCGATCATGAGCCCATTCACTTCTATAGTAAGAAAAAAGAATACTATGGAAGTGAATGGGGCTCATGATTGGTTTGATTTCAAACATTCCTAAAAATATCTTCCTTGGTGGTCAATTCCAAGTCTCTGTTTATGTTTTCTAATTTTTTTCAAATTATTTTAAATACTTGGGTAAGAGAGTAAGAATTGTCAGATTCATAATGCTGTTTCTTTCTCATAAATGTACACACAAAAATTAAAATAAATATAATTTGTTCTTTGAAGAGCCATCCCTTCTCCATTTCTTGAGTATTATTGCTTCTGGTTTGAGCATTTTAATTCACAGAATTACTACATATTACTAAGTATGTTGTCTTCCAAAAACGTGTGTCCTTATTTGTCACATCCATAACATAGCCTAATAATTTCATTTATAAAATAAAAAACATGCCCTGCTAAAAAAACAATAGAAACCATGACAGAAATTATAATGGATTTAATGGTTTTAATAGGATTTTTATTGGTTGTAAAGGAAACTATAATGGTCTCTGTGGGTCTCTACTGGTATGTGTTGGGTTCTTATCGGTGGGGGCATAACATCTTACTGGAATATATCCCAAAATACACAACAAAAAGGAATTTTGTAGTGGTTTAAAAGGTAAAAGCTAATGGTTCCTAGTGGTTTTTTAATGAAAACCATTAGAATTTCTGTGATGGTTTCTATTGTTTTTTTCAGCAGGGTGAGTAGATATTTTTCTGTCTGGACTTATGTCTGATGTTTAGGGATATATAAATAGACTGTTAAATATTAGTAATAAATTCATTCTCTGAGAAATTTTTGACTGAAAATGTCACATCCATAACGCTGGAATTGCTCGTATATATATTTCATAATATTCTGTTAAGTTACAGGTTAAGTGACTCTATAAGATCAGTTACTGTATTAACTGTTTTTGGATGCAAGTGTCTTTCGATTAGTAGTACAAACCCTGACAACATATCAGCACATATATGGTATTGTGATGAATTATTCCCAGGGTGCGATTTGCCAGGGGGGATGCGTGGGATTTCCCCCTTTCTGGTCAATGTATCCCTGCCTCTGCTTAATTATTTTTATCCCCGGTGGGGATAAATTTATCCCCCCCTCAAAGTGATCAGTGCTACTACACTAGTGGCGAGACGGATCACAAAACTTATCACGGATCCGTGGTTTGATTAAAGTCAATTTTGTTTTAAAATGCGCTACTTTGGCTGGCTCTGATGATACAGCTGCCGCGCAGCATCTCTGTATTCACCACTCTGCAGACTTGCTCAATGTCCCGCCCACGGCGCTATCTGATTGGTTACACCTCACGAGTAATAGCCTATCAACACTTGGAGATGGTTATGGAGCTATGTGTCGAAACAATGAAATGCAGCATATTCAGCCGCATATTAATAAAGCGGGAATAAACATAACAATCTGATTATCTGTTTATGATGACAAGCAAAGTTGGTGTCCCAGTCACACCACTGAGAATGGCCGAAGTTACACATGATACATGCCGATGAGGCGTTTAGCGAGGCGCGGGCGCGTCCAGTTTGCGCAAATGAGGCTAAGTGACTAACACATAATGCATCTGACTTCTCTATCATTTCACTGTAGCTCAGCATCGCGTTGTAAAGTTAATGTTATTACTTTAAAAGCAGCATTAAAACAGTTTCTACTGTAATGGTTTAACTTTGCAATCAATACATTATGTTTAAGTTGACACTACGTTGTGCCATATAGTTTTGCCATTCAAGATTTAATTCTTGCGTGTTTTTTCGTTGTGCATGATCACCGTTCATATGTGTGGGGAAAGATAAGCTATTAGAGTAAAAATATTGCGTTAGGCTGCTTCATGAGTTAATAAGAAAAAAGATTTTACAATTCCTGCAAATGCAGTGATGAGTTCATGTTCTCATGATTTATTTTTATGAATTAAAATGTTTTGAAATGTGCTGTGGACAGAGACGCATTATGTCAAGAATTATAAAAAATCGTCAATAAGCTCATAATTTGTGCTAAAATAGTATAAATGTTTAATTTTAAAACCATTTTGAAAAGCTGGTTATATTTTTATGTTTCTGCAAAAGTTCAGCAGACAGTGAGGTTCGGGTTTGTTCCGATCAGAGGTCGTGAGCGGAGAGCGCATTTCTAAATATTAGAAATATTTTAATTAGAAATATATAAAACATAATAATAATATTACAATGGATTTTTGTTAGGTCGGACAATGATTACCAAATTTCTCTCTCATATTGCTCTTCATAACCACTGAAAACAGTCAAAAAAGTTAAAACTAATGGTGGGTACAAAATGACTCATGACGAAATATGGTGGGTACCCACCATCGCCAAAATCGACGCCTATGAAAACATCCCCCCCTCTGTTTTTTTCACAAATCGCACCCTGATTATTCCTATAAATATGAAATAAACAAGTTGAGAGGTGTTTAGTGCTGCTTAACCAGGTCAATTCGGTAATATTACAGTGCTTAATATGCAAAAATGAACATTATGTAAAGGTGGTCTGGTAACAGCTGAACCCTTATAAAGTCTACAGACATGATGATGCTGCAGATGACAGATGGTGATCTCTCACATCACATCCGCTGGCTGTATCTCCAGGGCACACGCTGAATGACGTCATGTATTACATATTTCTTCATATATCTAAATCAACATTTCTAAATCACTTTAATACCTGAAACTGTTTTAAAATCTGTAAGATCGATGTTAATACTTCTCCGTTTAACGATGCATGAATTCGGCTTATTTAAGTCGATATGCATTTAAGGCTATGGTGATATAGCCTATTAAAGGGCTAGATAAACCTATATATAAAAGCCAGCGATCTTTTGTCGTCGCTGTAAGTTTAACTGATAAAACATTGTTGCAGCTGTCTGTTTACTGTTTTTCATCCTCATCTAACGCTACATAAAGCCACAAGGTGTTGAAGCATCGCCACGAAGACAGGTGAGACACTGGCCCGTTTATTAAACACAAATCTAAGCATATCGGGCATACATCATAAAATAGAAAGGGGTATTTACCTGTCACGCATTTAGTAAGTCTGTGTGTCTCCGGCCGTTTGATTAAAGCGATGTTGTTAAAGCGTCATTGAACAGAGCGGAGGGTGGAGGAGAACACGAGCTGTTTCCGCTCTTAAAGGTACAGCACCAATGTCAATATGACTACTTAATATTTCAACAGGCTTCCATATAAAACATATATAGGTCTGTTTAACATGTGACTTGCTACTGATAGACTGCAGATATTTACAGATAAAAAAACACAATGTACACATTGTAAAGCAGTTTATTAAAATAACATTATATTGAACAGTATATTCCTGAAGGCTTACAATTTTTTTTGTGAAATCTATTATTTAATGAAGGTATTCTCCTGTTTCTCTTTGATTTTGTGCAATATTTAAAAACAACACTTTAAAAATCTTAAAAATCTACAAGAAAGTATTGGGGGTTGAACAACAAGAGTAAATAACGAAAAGAAAAAAACTTTTGGGCTGAACTAACCCTTTGTTATGGTTAACATTAGTTAATGCATTAGCTAACATCAACAACACTTCTACAGAATTTATTAATCTTTAGTTCATGTTAATATCAGTATGTACTTATATTTTTTTAAAATCAAAAGTTGTAAATAACACAGTGAGTATTGGCATTACCCTACATGAACAAACATTAATTAATGCATACATTTTGCCTGTACATTGTTAGTTTAAGTTAGCTAATGTACTTACATAAAAACACAACCCTTATGTGTTACCAACTGCAACCTCTTTAAAAATTACCACAGCAATGTTTATTTACACAACAACTGCAATTTTATCATTTACTCTATTATTCACAGTTGGATCCGCATAACCAGTCAGTCAAGATTAGTCCTCCAGTGGGACAGCCAAAATGTGGGCTTACCCACATGGTTCAAAAAATAATTATGGTAGAATAATTGCAGAACAATTATACTTGTTGAAAGTAGCAAAAACAAAATAAGATTAACTTAAACAATGTTTAAAAAATTTTATTTCTTGTTTTAGCCTGGATGTGAATAAATGTTAAAAAATATATAAAACTGAGCCTGTGAATTTAATATTGAATTATTTTTATTTAATAAAACTATAAAAAAACGACTTATTATTAAACAGAAGACAAAACCAAGAACAATATGAATCTCCTCCAGGGGATCAGTGTTATCCTCTAGTCCTGATTTTTACCCCATTCAGCTCTCTGTCATTGCAGATGCTGTGTCCTGGATGCTTTTGGTCACAGCAAGAAAATAAATAAATATTAAAATGTAAACATTAAAAACAAGGGTTATCATGTCAATCAGCATGTCAAAGTGAACCATGAACAAGCATAGTCTAGTAATATTAAAAATGAATAGTTTTCTTCTAACTTCTAACTAATCTTTAGTCCCAATTCATTTGATGATTCACTCAACTGACATACTTATGATTTTAGAACTAGTTTTCAGGTGCTTAAGTATGAGCTATTGTGGTGATATTTCATTGCAAGATAACAGTTGTGTAACATATTTGATAAATGTACTTAGTTACAGACACTTTATCAAGCAGAACTTACCTAAGTAAATTGCATAGTTTTGCATATTTGTGACCACCAGCAGCACTGCATGCATACTTATCGATATTTGGCTATGGCTTCAAATATATCTAAAGTAGAAAAGACAGACAAAGCACCATAAATGTGATGCATAAAGATTAAGGCGGATGTATGTATTTTGTAATATATTAAATTCTTATTTAGTCTCGACCAATGATGCAATGTATTTATTACAAACACTCCAGTTCACATCAACAGATTCAGTAGTATTAGTCCCATGTGTTTTGTTATATATGTCAACGAAACTATTGTAGTAAATACTAAGTTTTATTGAAATCAGATACTGTAAAAGTTATTTGTTGCCAGTGCAACTGCTCTGAAGTAACAGATTAAGGTTATTTAATTCATTCATTTAATTTGTATAGCATTTTTATTTTTTTGCAATACATACTGTTTAACAACAGCTTTACACAAAATGCACGTTTCTGTGTTATAATCATGAAGTTTTCTGTCAAAGAGTGTCAAAGTAGTGCCCATATGGCAATAATATATACAGCTATAAAAATTTTGTTAGTTAACTTTTTGTGTATACTTTTAAGCAGAGACAATGAAAGGGTTTTTATAAATGTGCTGACAGGGCCCTCTACATTATTTTTGCTTAGGGCCTCAGAAGTCCAGCTCTTAGAATGAATAATTTTTCAGGTCTAACCATGAGATTATAACTGAAACTAAAATATTTTTTGTTCTCCATGTAGATCATAAATCACTGAAATTTCGGAAAATTTTATTGTTTTTTTTCCAGATAAAGCTCAGCTCCTGTTTATTTGTATTATAGGGCTTACCGGGACTCAATGGCTGCGGTGTTGATGCATGAGTGGCTAGTGCACAATTTATGTATTTATTATATCTATGGTGACATCGGTGGCGGCGGGTGATCCACCAAAACTGACCACTTCAAAAGGATTTAAAATAAATGATTTCAAAGGGAAAACTTAACCCCTAATGTACACTTCGCTCCCATCATTCTTTGTGTGGTGATGGCGCCTCCCCATGGGCACAAAAAGATTATGCAGTTATTATGCATTATATTGGTCCCCGTTCACCCTTCATTCCTCTGAAGCTCTCATTCTAGAGAGTAAACCAATTAGAAGAGATTATAGGGATAAGAGTGAGCCCTTCAAAATAAAATGCAGGTACCATTTATGTTGTATAGTTTCTTTCCAGTGCCGCTCTAGGCAAGCCTTCAGTCTTGGCATAAAATGCATGGAAGAAGACCAAAGGCCATTTTGTCAATGGATGAGAGGCTTCAGTTAGCTAAATATGGAGCTTTTGTGGAAAATAGCTAATAAATTGGCAGCCTGTTTGCTTATCTTCAAAATATTTACACTAAATAATAGCCTACTTGGGGAAGTGTATGTAGGTTTTAGTCATTATAATCAAAGTCCGGTTGAGGAGGACGCTGGCGCGTTTTGGCTGCCGCTTCTTCTCCGGAACTGTTTTATTAATCTATATTTTAACGTTGGATTTTATTGTTTTATGTGTTCACTGTACTGTCACAGTCTTAACTTTGCACACAGTCTTAACTTTGCACACCTGATGTGTGTACTCTGTGATGGTTGAATCGGCGGCGTGCAGCACTCCAGAGCACTGTGCAGCGTGGTCGGGGCTGACTTGCCGGTGTTCAGTGCACCGTTGTGACTGTGGACCTACTCCGCTCGTGCTTCGGATTTAATCAGCCTTGGTGCCCGTGGATTCGTCTGCCCTGTCCTGGATTTTACTTTGCTCTGGCGGCATCTCCGCTACTTGCGGCTGGGTGTCGGTCTGTTGGCGTGTTTACTCAGACTGCTGGAGTTATTGTTTCATCATGCGATGCTGTTGGATTTTTGCAGTTATTCTCGTCTTAACCTCACTTGGACTCTGTGGTGATCTGATTTGTTACCATCTGAATCTCGACATGATAAGGTACTCTCTCTCTGAACTGATTTCACTTCGCCACTGTTTGCCGCCTGCAAGTTGTGTTCAAAGACATTTGCGCGTGATGCATCTTCTGCGGCGACCGAAATACTGTCACCGAGGTTTACGTCGGAAATTTCACACAACAGCATCTGGAATTAACATTCTCTCTACCCGCTTTCAGCATCCTGCTACGCGTGTGGATAGTCATTATAGTATTCGCCCTGCAAATCTACGTTATCCACCAATAACTAGAACTTGTTCTGTTAGATTACAACGTGACTCTATAAACTTTGCACACTTTAATGTCCGTTCACTGAACAATAAGACGGCGATACTACATGACATTATAGTGGATCGAAAGCTCGATATTTTATGTCTCTGTGAAACCTGGCATCAACAAAATGACTTTGTAAATCTTAATTTGACAACTCCACCAAACTATATGTATATTGACAGACCTCGGTTGACTGGGAATGGTGGTGGTCTTGCTGTCATTTTTAAATCTGATATATCAGTCTCTGAAATTACCATCCCTACCATGTCATCTTTTGAGTGCATTGCTTTTAAAGTTAATGCTGCTGTTAAAGTTCTTATCCTGTCCATATACCGCCCACCTAAGCCTAATCCTCTGTTTAACAAGGAACTTACAGAACTTTTTGCCCTGGCCAGTTCTATTTGTCCAGCTATGGTTATTCTAGGTGATATTAACATTCATGTGGATAATAAAACATGTTTAAACACAGTTCAGTTTATGGACACGTTGGATTGTTTTAACATTACTCAGCATGTTAACTTTCCCACCCATAATAAAGGCCATACACTTGATTTAGTGTGTTCAGTTGATGTGGACATTAACCAGCTTGAGAGCCACGAATTACCTATCAGTGACCATAAGCTTCTTTCCTTTAACCTACCTATCCCTTCTTCAAAACTAGTCTCTCAAAGGAGAGTAATTAGTTTTAGAAATGTTAAGAATATCAACTGTGATCATTTTGCAAGTTTAATTTCAGAACACCATGATATAAAAACTGTTGAAGATTATAATTCTGTCCTTTCATCTACCTTGGAGGTTCTTGCTCCTAGGAAAGAACGTGTTGTCTCATTTTCAAAAACATCACCTTGGTACACCAGTGAACTGAGATTACTTAAAGGGAAAAACAGACAACTAGAACGACAATTTAAGAAGTCGGGATTAACTGTCCACAAGCAAATGTTTGATGAGCAGTTCTCTCACTATAGTGAGGCACTCAAAGTGGCAAGAGTTGAATATTACTCAAACATTATCAGTAATTGTGATGGTAACTCAAACAAGCTCTTTAAGACTATTAATCACATCATTATACCAAATAAGCCCTCCATATGTCCATCTGTGCAACAGTGTAATAGATTCATGAATTTTTTTGTGGAAAAGATTGAGGACATTTATAAATCTATTGACTCTGCCCCTTTGGCTATGCTAACTGAGGTTTTACCACCTGTTTCATCCTCTGTATGTCTTTCTGAGTTCATTACTGTAACTGAAGACTCCGTCTCAAAAGTAATAATGACAATGAATTCTGCTACTTGTATCCTCGACCCTGTACCAACCACTGTTCTTAAGGGATGTCTGCTGACAATCAGACCCCTCATAGTCAATATAGTGAACACTTCTCTCACAACTGGGATTGTTCCGCCAGAACTTAAAGTGGCAGCTATCACACCAGTCCCTAAAAAGCCTGGAGGTGACACACTTGATTTAACCAACTACAGGCCTATATCGAATCTTCCATTTTTGGCTAAGGTTTTGGAAAGGGTTGTTATGTCACAACTACATTCCCACCTGCTCCAGTATAATCTCTTAGAACCTTTTCAATCTGGTTTCCGTATAGGACATAGTACTGAAACTGCCTTAGTTCGAGTAATGAATGATCTTCTAATCTCTGCTGATTCTGGTGCTGTAACTATCTTGGTTCTATTGGACCTGAGTGCAGCGTTTGATACAGTATGCCATGACATACTACTTGACAGATTAAAAACCTGGACAGGCATCTCGGGCACTGTTTTAAAGTGGCTAACTTCTTACCTCACACATAGATCTCAGTTTGTTATCCTGGGAAATAACAAATCTGATATTACTCAGGTTCGACACGGTGTACCTCAGGGGTCGGTACTGGGTCCCACACTCTTTAGCATCTATATGTTACCATTAGGGCAAATTATTAAGAAATATGGCTTAGGCTACCACTTTTATGCTGACGACACACAGATTTACATCAGTACAAAATCTGATGCTACGGTTACCTCTAATGTCCTTACAGCCTGTTTACAAGACATAAAACTTTGGATGCGTCAGAACTTTTTAAGACTCAACAGCTCTAAGACCGAGATCCTTTTTATTGGCACACCGGCTACCATTCAAAAATGTCAGAATTTTAATTTGAAAATTGATAATACCCCCTCTGTTCCATCCTCGCAAGTACGTAACCTTGGTGTGATATTTGACGCTAACCTGACCTTAGAGGCACACATAAAGAGTGTTGTTAAAACGGCATTTTATCATCTTAAGAACATCAGTAGAATTAGGTCTTTCCTTTCTGATGCTGATGCTGAAAGGGTTATTCACTCATTTATCACCTCCAGAATTGACTACTGTAACTCCCTTTATTCTGGACTACCTGCAAAATCTGTCAAACGTCTTCAGTATGTTCAGAACTCAGCAGCACGAGTTTTAACACGTACATCATCATACCAGCACATTCAAGGTGTTCTATACAATTTGCATTGGCTTCCGGTGCAGTATCGCATTGATTACAAAACATTAGTTTTGACTTATAAAGCGGTTCAAGGGTTGGCCCCTTCTTACATTGCTGACTTAGTCAGCATTTACACACCTTCTCGTTCTCTCCGTTCTGCAGACTCTCTCCACCTTAACCAACCTTCTTGCAGATTAAAAACTATGGGTCAGAGAGCATTCTCATGTGCCGCGCCAAGGCTGTGGAATGCACTTCCTCTCTTTGTTCGTAACGCTCCAACTTTAGGTACTTTTAAGAAATCGCTTAAAACACATCTTTTTAAGACTGCTTATAATGTCTAACTTTTTATGCCAATTGTTGTTTTATTTTATTTCTGTAATTGCTTTGTACTTGTTTTTATTTTGATGTATTTGATATGTTGTTGTAGCGCTTTGGGTATATGAAAAGCGCATTATAAATAAAATGCATTATTATTATTATTATTATTATTATTATTAAGTGTTATTTTAATTGGTGAAACATAAATCCAAAAAAGAAAACATTAATCTTTTATTTCCTTTAGACAATATACAATATCACATTACATTACACAATATCTATGAATAAATAGTAATACTGGTGGTAATGCTGTAAATGACTCCTAACTCTTCCGTCATTCCCTACTCTGCCTTCTCATATAAGATTTTAATCACAGTAAAACCCAGCTCAAAGCAAAAGAATTATGTAGTGTCAAACACTTTGAAGATTAGCAGACAAGGTGTTGATTCTTTAAATATTTAGCTATTTCCTCACAAAAGCAGTTTATTCAGCATATTGAAGCCTCTCCTCTATTGACATCTATTTAAAAGTCCTTCACTGGGTATACTGCATCATTAAATTTTTTGTAATTGCAAGAGAAAGGAGTTAAGTGTAGTAAACTGAATTGATAAATGAAGTGATGCTTAACTTTAGTAAATAATACATAAGAAATGAATGACAAAAAGCTGAAATGCAGCATATTTTGATGATTGTTAACAATCACTGTGTGCATCTAGACCAGTGGTTCTCAAATTTTTTTCAGCGTGCGGCCCCCCTTGTATATGGTGCATTCCTTCGCGGTCCCCCAAATTTTTTTTATAACAAATTTGTTCTAAAACGTAACATTTTAATAAGACAAAACATATTAAAGTATACAAAGTAGTGCTGTTGGTTAGTAGCCTTATTTTTTTTTAGGTTTAATTACACAGAATTCTTGATAAATTAATGTATTTTATGAAATGTCATAAAACTGGGGCCCCCCTGGCACCATCTTGCGGCCCCCAGTTTGAGAACCACTGATCTAGACAACAACAGTATCTTCTGTTATGTTCTTTTGTAACTTCTTCCACGTTCTTTTGCAATGCATTCAAATGAATGTACTTTCTCGCCCAAAAAAAGAGTACATACTTTTAGTGCATAGTATTATTAGGTGAATTGGGATGCAACATAAGTGTTATGACATGGCAACATCCAGGTCATGTGCTTTCAGGGCTTATGGTACCATCTGAGGAACTGCCATTGAGATCAAAAGGAAAGCTAATGATATATCTCTTCAGAAGAAAAGTGCATACAAATTGGGATGTATTTATAATCTTTGACATAATCTGATTGTACTCAAATTCATGTAATCATTACATTAGATATAGTAACATTAGACTAGTAAAATACAGCATTTTCGATAACATTGGATTAAGTGAACACTTAAAAAATATATAATTAAAAGCAATATATGCCACATTTTTTTATTTTCAATTACAAACATAGAATGTGAATGTAAAAACTACAAAAGGATCAGTATTGTAATAACGATATTTACTTCAATTATATTTATTTTGAAAAGTCTCTGTTGTCATTATATAGTGAAAAGTTTCATTTAACACTTGAAACAATTTCCACTGGGTGGCGGTATGGAGTTGTCTTTGAGACAGATAGTAAAACTCTATTGAAGTGAAGTTCTTGCAGACAGCAGGTGGCAGCAGTGTGCAGTGTTTTGTAATGGCTGTGGTTCAGAAAACTTTCTTCCCTAGTAACAAATGATATAACAACCCTAGCTTAAATTAAACCTTGTATGATTGGTTGTTTTTACGAGAAGATTTTAGGGGATTTCTCAGACTGAGTAAACAAGCACAAAATAAAAACAGTATTGTGACGCGATGTACTCAATTCATATTACATAAAAATAATAAGCAGATTCATGACAGTTAAACATGCATGCATACATTCTCTGATAGTCAAGTCAAATTTGCATTAACTTTCATTAATTTACAATGAATAACTAGGTTTCTCTGGTTAAATAATAATGTGGGTAGTTTGTGCTGCAGTCAGTTCTCTCTGTTCCTTTCAAGCCCCAGTAACAATTCCTGTTTTTTAAGGGAACTAAAGATATCTGTGGATGTATTAAAGGGAAACAATCACAAAAGGAAAACAATCAGGAACAACATCCAGAGATGTAACAATACCAGCATAAGCTGGATTTTTTCATCCAGGTTACTACAGTTTAAATCTGTTATATTTACTTTTACTTCAGTGTGTTAGTCTTGTGATCCTTGGGGTTTGTAAACCACTATTTTTAAGATATGTTGGTTCCTAAAATACTTTCACTACTCTAAAACGATCTGATCTTACTCCACTCTCTATAACTATGTAGATCCATGACACATTTTATCCAAAAAGCTTTGAACAACCTTGACCAATTTTGCTTAAAGCCTTGTCACTAGATATTTATTCAGACCTTTTATGATTTTAATGTGGAACGGGTCTATCAAGTTTGAGCAGGTAAATTTAATACTTATAAAGAGAAAGTAAAACAGATGCAGTGTTCAGTATGTTATGGGAGTGTTCTGAACAAAAAATCTATTTGGTCCTGTGATGTCCCATTGCATCCAGTGGCGGCCTGTGCAAAATATGTGTTCGGGTTGTCATGTGTGTGGCTCGTCATGGCAAAATACGTGCCTGCTGCATACGCGTTGAAAGGGTTCATGATAAAAAATGAAATTAAGCGATTATCTAGCAAACCCAAGCATCTCTTTTATCATAAACCCTTACAAAGCGTCTTCAAAGCACACACGAAACACATATTTTGACATGACAATCCACAAACATGACAATGTTTTAACGAGTTTCGCATTTATGCCTCCTTGGAAATGAAGTCACAAACCGCCACTGCAGTCAGTAGCTGCGTTTACATGGACATTTGTAATCCGTTTAAATGATCAATCTGAATAAAAATGCTCCATGTAAACACCTCAATCGGACTAAAAAGTGCCAATCTGATTGAAAATCTAATCCGCTTGTTAGGGGTGGTTTATACCTTTTGTAATCCGCTCAAAAGGACATGTATACACTTGATCGGATGGATAACTGAAACTGGGACGCTCTGCGCATGTCTCTATGTTTTCTTTTTTTAATGGCGGTTGGCAAACCGACTGAAAGACGCATTTCTGCCACCTACAGGACGGTAGTGTGGAGCATATGTACACGTGCAATGACGTAGAATTGCCGTAATGACATGTGACGCAAATAACTCGAGTTTGTTTTGTTGAAGGAAGTCACAAGAAGTGATTGTCTTGTTAATCTTGTTCCTATTATACTTCCAGTTCCCCATAAAGTGATACAAGACAGCGTTGTCCACCGGTCAGTCCATGATTTATACTCTGATCCACAAACACGTGCGTTTGGACTCACTCTCGCGAACGGTCTCTGCAGCACTGCGTGAAGTAAAATACGCTTTTTGGGCACACGTGAATGGGTGTTTTTGCTGCTGCTTTGAGGCACAAAGCAAATCTTAAAACAGCGTAAAACTATATTTGTGCAATGTGCGCATGTCAAATGATCAAATCTGATTTAAATCTTGTGTCATATAAACACGCACATCAATCCGATCACATTATTAAGTGTTCATGTAAACGCTATGACAGGATTTATTAATCTGAAGGATTTTAATCCGATGTAGGCAAAATGTGTCCATGTAAATGTAGCTAGTGTTTAAACTGTATAAGGCATGTACTGATAAAACATATAGCTTGAATCTATTGTAAGTAGTTTTGGTTAAATGCATAAATGTATGTGTGTCCAGTCAACGGCAATGATTTTTATAATCATCATCATTCATTGTGTTTTATTATTAGTGCACATTCATCTTTGCATTATTTCCAGAATTCAGGCCTCTGTGGGCCTTAGCCTGAGGTCTCTGGTAGTCTGGGGTACTAACCCTGTTGGCCACAGTCACTATTCAGCCTTGACTACAGTAATATTTTGTTTGGATAAAGAATTTCTTTGGAAAGGAATACTCTATTACAGAACAGCTTACTTTGTGTTTAAATACTGTATAAATTAATGTCTGAATATAGAAAGTCTAGAATGTGTGTTGATTTCAATACAAATACACCCTTTTAGAAACAGTAATTCACAGATAAACAGTAAACAGAGAGCGGTTACAGTGTGCAGTATTCAAGGACTGGGGTAAGAGCTCACCATAAGAACTTTCTTTTCTGGCAACACATGATGTCATAATATAGCTGCTTCAGGGAATTCTTATGATTGGTCAGTGTTGTGTGATAAGATTAAAGGGGATTTCTCAGACCTGACCTAACAAAATAATTTTGTGCTTATGTAATATGAGATGCTTTCACTTTGGTGGGTTGATGATATTACCTTTATAAAAGGCATCACTTTGTTTTGCATTGGTTGAAGTAAAGCTTGTGGTAATGTATTTGCTTAGTTATTAGTTATTATTAGTAATTATTACACTGTAAAAATACTTTGCTGCCTTAAAATTTTTTGTTGAATCAACTCGGATTTACAAGTCATTTCAACTTACTATTATTTATCTTGACTAGAGATGAGTTGTTATAACTACAGGTGAGTTGTTACAACTTATAAAATTAAAGGCGCTGTATGTAGTTTACAGCGGCCTCTAGCGGTGATGTTTCAGATTGCAACCAATAAGTTTACAAGCGTGTGCTCGAACTCATGAGCGACGGCCAGACTGAGATTTAACACACCAGAGAAAGCACCACCCAACATGCTGGAAACTCAGGTAAACTCCCACTGCAACGTTTAATTGACTGCATTTAGCCTACACTCTAAAAAAAAGGTTCCTTGAGGTTCTATATAGAACCCTGGGGTTCTATACTTGGCCAATAGAACCTTTTTCCAAAAAAAGGGTTCCATATAGAGCCCTTGGAGGGCAAAGAACCATTTTTATTTAAATGGTTCTATAATTCACGTTTTGTGACTGAAGTGTAAACTAAAGATCACACAATAATCACAGACCTGCACAACTCATTCACAAACCTTTATGTGTCAATAGGCTGTGGTCAAATAAAGAGAGAGTCAACAAATAGGCTATTAATATTTAGTGTATGATTTATTTCCTGTGAGCTTTTTTTATGCAAGTTTGTACATTAGCATAAAACTTACAGTGCAGTTTGCCTTTTTGGTGAATAACAAGGTTTTTTCTTTATTTTGTACATTCTATATTGTCAATGTTTAATTTAACCTGAAGGGGCATTAAAAACAAATAATCGCAAAAGTGCCCTCTGGTGGCATATATATGCGTTGCACCATCCTTAAATCCCTATTGGTGGATTGGCGAAAATGAGCCTCGTGACAGTTTATTTTTTCAAACTGAGGAGTTCGGCATTTCTACTTGATTGTACCCTGAGGTAAGTAAACTTTCTACATTTTTGAAACAATATTACTGAAATATTTAGTATAATTAGTTAATATTTATTTTGTTCGAGTAGGTCTTGTGCTAAATAGTGATACTAGAAGCTAAATTTATAATATTTACCTCAGTTAAAAAATACTGCTGGAAACGTTAAAGCACTGACGGGCTTCGTCAACCGTCAGTTATAAAAGCTCTGTTAAATACATTTTGTTCCGGGTTTTAATGAATTACGTAACGTTACAGGCTCGCTTTATTTCTTTGTCATTTTAAATTAAATTGCCAATCACAATAAGACAGCTGTGTTTAAAGGAGACGAAATGCGAGACAGAAGGGTAATTTTCAATGCGTGTGGTCGCTGTTCGTTAACGGTACGATTAAAGGGAACCGGGTGGAAGGGAAATGATATGTAAATGTTTGTCGCAGTTTTACACATATTCCGTGAGTATTATTCGCTTGTTCATGAGTGTTTTATCAGGGTTGGAGCTAAACTCTGAAGGAAAGTGGAAACTGCTTGCCACAGTTAAGAACTTTCTGCCGGTGTTGTCGTGCCAAGGTACTTACCCCTGAAAGGAAATGTATCCCCGGTCGCGGGAGCGCGCACGCATTGTAGCAGTAAAGGCGGGCCATTGGTTTGACGGTCTGAGCAAAGTAAATGAAACTATAACACGTTAATTGTCTAAGTTATCGTTTAACGAATGTTGTTTTATCAACGATGTTTAGCAGAGACAGCTATCACGTGGCACATCTATCAAAATAAATGCTCTTCTGTAGGTTAACGATCGAACTTCATTGCACTTGAAGTTACTGAAAAAAATAAGACGACCACACCGTTTCACAGTCTTTATATATCAAATTGTTATGAATCCCCCCTCCAGTTTCCACAGTGAATTATTATATCAAAATCATTTCATAATGCATTGCACTTAAATAGTGGGAAATGTCATACACAAAAAACGATTGTACAGATGATGTAGCTATATCATTAAGTGTTTTATTCAATTCAATTTTATTTTTTATAGCGCTTTTCAAAATTGTAAATGTTTCAAAGCAGCTTTACCTTAATAGATGTAGGAATAAGTTTATTGTGTGAATACTGTACATTATGTTTAATAACAGCAGTGAATATGGACACGTTTCTTGTTTCCTAAACAAAGTTATGATGGGATACAGATTTTTTTAGGCCATATTTTCGACCTGCCAAAATATTTACCCCCCCCCTCCAAAATCTACAGATGATGGCCTATCATCAAGTGTTTTATTGTGTGAATACTGTACATTATGTCTAATAACAGCAGTGAATATGGACATGTTTCTTGTTTCCTAAACAAAGTTATGGTGGGATACAGATTTTTTTAGGCCATATTTTCGACCTGCCAAAATACTTACCCCCTCTCCAAAATCTACAGATGATGGCCTATCATCAAGTGTTTTATTGTGTAAATACTGTACATTATGTTTAATAACAGCAGTGAATATGTAAAAGTTTTTTGTTTCCTGAACAAAGTTATGGTGGGATACAGATTTTTTCAGGCCATATTTTCGACCTGCCAAAATAAGTACCACCCCTCCAAAATCTACAGATGATGGCCTATCATCAAGTGTTTTATTTTGTGAATACTGTACATTATGTTTAATAACAGCAGTGAATATGGACAAGTTTCTTGTTTCCTAAACAAAGTTATGATGGGATACAGATTTTTTCAGGCCATATTTTCGACCTGCCAAAATAATTACCCCCTCTCCAAAAACTACAGATGATGGCCTATCATCAAGTGTTTTATTGTTTGAATACTATACATTATGTTTAATAACAGCAGTGAATATGGACAAGTTTCTTGTTTCCTAAACAAAGTTATGGTGGGATACAGATTTTTTCAGGCCATATTTTCGACCTGCCAAAATATTTACCCCCTCTCCAAAATCTACAGATGATGGCCTATCATCAAGTGTTTTATTGTGTGAATACTGTACATTATGTCTAATAACAGCAGTGAATAAGTAAAAGTTTTTTGTTTCCTGAACAAAGTTATGGTGGGCTACAGATTTTTTCAGGCCATATTTTCGACCTGCCAAAATACGTACCCCCTCCAAAATCTACAGATGATGGCCTATCATCAAGTGTTTTATTGTGTGAATACTGTACATTACACTGTAAAAAACAATTTGTTGAGTTAACTAAAAAAACTTTGTTACCCCGCTGCCTTAAAATTTTTTCTAAGTTAACAATATTTTTTTGTTGAAATAACTTGCCCTCAAAGTGGAGTCAACCTTTAAAAATAAGTCAATTTGATGGACTTTCCCAAGTTGCCTTAAGTATTATTTTCTAGTCCAGTCAACAAATGTTTTGTTGTTGTAGCAAATGAAAATGTGTGTTATTTTAACTAAACAATTTGTGTTGATTAAACTAAGAAAACATTTGTAACCCCACTGCTTTACAATTTCTAGTTAAGATAAACGTTTTTGTGTTGTGTTAACTTGATTAAGATGCTTTCTGCAAATTAGCTCTTAGAAATAACAGTTTACAACACATACCAAAACTAGTTTATTGTACCATTTAATATGAATTAAACAAAGTGTTTCAATATCATGAAGTGCATAAATTCATTTTTTAAAGGTGCAGTGTGTAATTTTTAGAAGGATGTCTTGACAGAAATGCAATATAATATACAAAACTACATAAGTATGGGTGTATAAAAACCTTTTTATAATGAATCGTTATGTTTTTATTACCTTAGAATGAGATGTTTTATCTACATGCATGAGGGTCCCCTTACATGGAAGTTGCCATTTTGTGCCACGTTTCTATAGAAGCCCTTAACGGAAAAACATTTTTGTCTCCGATGATGACGTGTTTTTCCGGTGGCGGCTACTGTAGCTTCTCTATGCGAAAGCAAGGGGTGAGCAGTGGGCTGAGCCATTGGTTGCAATTCGTAACCTAACCACTAGATGCCACTAAAATTTACACATTGCACCTTTAAATATCACAACTTGACACAGAGAATTTGCACAAAAAGCAACTTGTTGCAAAGACCATAAATACTGAAAAGCTGCTTCCACCAATTTCATTAGAAGTTTTTGTAAATCCTTAAAGGTTTAATAATATTTAAAATAAACAGATTAAACTACATCCATTAGGAGTCCGAATTCCTTGGGTACATTAAACATTGTTCATATTCATGTCTGGTATTTACTAGGGCTCTGTATCGCCAACAATTACCTGATATGATACGTATCCCAATACAAGGGTCCAGATACGATGCACATCACAATACAAGACTATTTTGAATTACATTTATGTTCAGAATTTAGTAACATTATTATTATTATAATCATCTGTTTATTGTACATTGAATAAGCAGTGTTTTAACAGTTGTGTTTTTGCCATTAATTTATTAGGTTCTGGGGTAACTCATAGAAATACTTAAAATCCCAGAGTTAGTACTTAACTTTTTAAAATCAGTTTTACAAAGATGGTGCCTTACTCTAGGCATTATATTTGTCTCTCATTATTCTATATCTATGAATATATCTATAAACATGCAGTCAGACTTAATACTATTTAATAGAAATCAGATTATTAATGTGACAGCTATAGTTTGAAGAAGCTCTGTATCTCTTCTCTAGACGGACACTTTTCACATACAAATCTTTGTCGTGTTTCTCCTCAAATGCGTTAGTGCTGTTTTATAAGAAAGTGGCTAATAAAGCCTTTTGCAGTAATATAGGCTAAGATATCTGCACGTTCATACTGAACTCATTGATTTTAAATACGCGGATCAACAGCGATTCGTCACGTTACTTTCAACAGTGCATTCGAATCGATACGGAAGGTGCTGTATCGATGCGCGCATCGTCAGCCGTCCATGACGATGTATCGTCGTATCGATATTTTGAACACAGCACTAGTATTTACTGACTCAAAGTGTATGAAGTGCGTAAAGACTCAAGAGAATAAAATATTTTAAAGTCACAACTTGACACAAACATTACAAAATTTGCAAAAAAGGCACACAACAGCCTAGAGGTACTCCAAAAAAGCTACTTTTTACATAGCAAATTGTTGCAAAAACAATAAAAACAAGAAGAACAGCTGCTTCCATAAGGGGTAGTCAATGTTAACAGTGTAAAGCAGACCCATTAGCAGTCCATATACCTTGGGGACATCCGAGATATCAGTAAATACAAGATGTCCTTTAATGTTCATCTTTACAAGTTCGGTATTTGACACTTAAAGCCCCGTTTTCAGATTGTTTGTGATGGAGTAGAACGGTTTTGACTGAAATTTGGACATATGATGCTGGCCCAAGAATTTTCGGGTGTTTCTTGTATCACCTCCCACCTCTATAATGGCTCTATAAGTGCACAGGAACAATCCCTCCTAAAATGCATTAAACTTTCGTTTACAAAGACGTGAAACTCATCGAGTGGTCACTGATATGCTCACACAAAAATCGCTGCAAAAGATGCATTCCAACAGGTTTTATCGTAGTTTTTGTCCAACTCCATTGACTTGTATTAGATGTGCTGTGAGGTATGGTATTACTCCGAGCCGGGAACTTAGTTTGTATTTTTGCAATTGGCAAAGGCGGATTATCACCACCACCTGGGCTGGAGTGTCTATTATTCAAGCTCTCAATGAAAGAATATACGGGTGTGAGGTGTTTGGAAAAATATGTCCACAAGTTTACAACGAATGCTAAAACACCTGTTGGAAAGCATCTTTTGCAGTGATTTTTGTGTGAGCATATCAGTGAACACCCCTGACCACTTGGTGAGTTATACATCTTTGTAAACGAAAGTTTAATGCATTTTAGGAAGGACTGTTCCTGTGCACCTATACACCCATTGTAGAGGTGTGAGGTGAAACAACAAACACCCGAAAATTCTCGGCGCAGCCGCATATGTCGAAATTTCAGTCAAAACCGTTCTATTTCATCATAAACAATCTGAAAACAGGGCTTTGGGTGTAAAATACCCAACTTGTCTTTTAAGTGCATAAAGAGAATAAAAGGTTTCAAAATGTCAGAACTTGACACAAACATTACAAAATTAGCTAAAGGCACATAAGAGCTTAGAGAGGTGCTTCAAAAAAGCTACTTTTTGCATAGCAGCTTGTTGCGAAGACCATGAACACGTGAAGAACAGCGGCTTCCACCAATGTTCATTAGAAGTTTTTGTAGGGCCTCAAAGGTGTACTTCATGTGTTTGGGGTAGTCAATGTTAACGGCGTAAAGCAAAACCATTAGCAGTCCATATGCCTTGGGGACATCCGAGATTTCAGTAACCAGAAGACGTTCTTCTAGAATGAGCAATATCTCCACATGGCTCTTCACTTACGATTAAAATTCCCGTATGAGTGCCTTTTAGGATGTCTTCAATTTCATCTGATGGCTGAAATTACAAAGATAAAAATAACAAATTAGTAAATTCAGTAAGGTTGCAGTATGTATTCAGAAAAACATTAAAGAATTCTATCACTGACTGCAATTCAGTTTGTAATTATTAAATACTGTGGCCGGTTGCATAAACATAGCCGTGACTTTAAGACTGCGTCTTAAGAATGATTCTAACTAACTAGCAATTAGTAAGGGCTAATCAGTCTTATTATTTGGATTTAAATTAGACCAATCTACCTTTCTATGTAACATACTTAAAACAGTTATGATCAGTCTTGAAGAAAAAAATTCATGACTAACTTTAAAGGCTAGTCTTAAAGTTTTATGCAACCGGCCACTGGTTACATTTCTCATATCGCTACAATTTTTGAAAACACTTTCTATCCATTTGTAGTGTATTGTAAGGGCATTTGCATAATGTTGGAGTATTACCTTATAGAAAGTTTATATGTCGTTTCATTATTAATATAATGTCTAACATGATTGATGAACTATATGAGCAGAGCTTGCATGTCCACTTCATTAAACTGTCAGAATCCTGGGAAATTAGTCCTTTTTCTGTAACAAAAAACAACAACAATAAGATTATTTAAATGGTTATTTTATGCAAGTCTAAAATCTGATGCATTTGATCAGGGCCATATACTATGGAGCATTTCAGAATTACAGAGGTCCCACAACTAATACATGGCTAATAGTTAATTCATAGTTATATGAAAATAAATGAACTAGACTCTTCATAATAAATAGAATTGGTTTAAATGACATAAGTAGAATTGTCATTCTAACTATACTCTCTTGACGCTTTACAAAAAAGTTGAGGTAAAAGTTTGTAAACAAACACTGTGCGTTTAGAGAGAGAGAGAGAGAGAAAGCGCGTGCATGACAGAAATATCTGCACGACGGCGTTGCAAACATGACCGCGGATTGCCACAACTTCAATTGGTTCGTCAACACCATTACAAACGTATTGTCGTTGAGGACAAAAACTCTAAATGACACGGAAAATATACATTTTCTTGCGACGTCACGTCGAATCTGGTCTGGACAATTAACTTACAAAGTACATTACATTAACCGCGTCAATAAACGCTAAATTCAAAACAGCGTTTTGTAGTTTCCATCGCGAGATAACATTGTATGTTATTTAAGATTTCTGACAAAAAAACAGTCAATTATTAAAATGTTTAACGCTAGCTACTTACATCGTGTGTTGCACTCTTTCACAAGGGAATTTACCTCAGCTTCTGTAAACCGTAACTCCCGCCTTCTTTGATATGATTGGCCAGTAACACCCGCGTTCTTTGATTCGATTGGCCACCAACACTGGCTGACCGCAACATTAAACAGGTTTTCCTTAATAAATCCTTGAGTTAATTTCCTTAATATTCGGTGGTCGGCGCAATTTTACTCGTATATAGATTCGGTTTGCGTACAAAAGCTGCAAACACTTCATTAATTTGGATATTTAGTATACAGTTATAGTTTAAACCAATATGAAACAATATAACTTAAAACACGTACCTTACATGTCGCCTGCAGAACGTCCGCCAGTCACCAAGGCGGGAAGAGATGTGGAGGAAGTCCGTGGTCGGCTTCAGTCTCGCGATTTTTTAAGTAAAGCCCGCGAAAATGTGAATCAGTTCTTTCAACAAACATTTTTTAGTTTAAATAACAATTATCCTAGTTTATTCAACTTTTACCCTAGTTTAGGACAAAAAACTTAAATTTTCTTGTTGTTTCAACAATTTATAAAAGTGTAGTTATGTCTACAAAAAAAAGTAAGTTAAAATAACTAATTCACACAATTATTTTTTACAGTGTTATGTTTAATAACAGCAGTGAATATGGACAAGTTTCTTGTTTCCTAAACAAAGTTATGGTGGGATAAAAAAATTTTCAGGCCATATTTTCGACCTGCCAAAATACGTACCCCCCCTCCAAAATCTACAGATGATGGCCTATCATCAAGTGTTTTATTTTGTGAATACTGTACCTTATGTCTAATAACAGCAGTGAATATGGACAAGTTTCTTGTTTCCTGAACAAAGTTATGGTGGGATACAGATTTTTTCAGGCCATATTTTCGACCTGCCAAAATACGTACCCCCCCTCCAAAATCTACAGATGATGGCCTATCATCAAGTGTTTTATTGTGTGAATACTGTACATTATGTCTAATAACAGCAGTGAATATGGACAAGTTTCTTTTCTCCTGACAAAAGTTATATTGGGATACAGATTTTTTCAGGCCATATTTTCGACCTGCCAAAATAGGTACCCCCCCTCCAAAATCTACAGATGATGGCCTATCATCAAGTGTTTTATTGTGTGAATACTGTACATTATGTCTAATAACAGCAGTGAACAGGGGCGATTCTAGGATTTTCATTTTAGGGGGGCTCAGCCCCCAGTAAGGGTATGATTAAAAAATATTATTTAACTATTAGGTTGTATACTACTAACCTTATTGCAATCCACTATTCCATTGTATTCCCTGTGTGTCATATATGGGACTAGAAAATGTTCATTTGGGAATGGTTTTTTTACAATGAAGACTTCCTGATTCATTATTCACTGTGCAAATACACATACAAATTTCCAGTACAAACACATCATTTTACTGTTTGCATTTCTATGCTTACATAGAAACCTTAGCCAAGGATTTTTTTGACAAAATAAACTTTTAACCAGAAAATAAGATAAATGTGTGTGTTAACATAAATGTAAACAAAAACCGAATTTGCTAATCTTATAGGTTAATATTATTAGTTGATAGCCACTGTGTTAATCTGGGAATTATACAGATCTAAAATATAGAAAAGGGGAATGACCAACAAGTGATCTACCTTAATACTGAGTTGTCAAGATGCAGTATGATGTGGTTTTCAGGACAGGGTTTAGATTAAGCCAGGACAAGGCCTTAGTTATATTAGGATGTTTATGTAGTTTTTACAAGCATACCTTACAAAAATATTACAGGTGTGCATCTTGAGACAAAACAACGTGACTGATGTATTTTAAGATATGTAAGTGCAAGCTACTTTTAGTTAAGCCACCACAATGGATAAAACTATCTGGATGGGTACTTACTACTTTCTGATATAGTTTAATCAAAACTTTTTTCTTTTACTTGTTGTTTTATTTTCTTTTACTTGTTCATACGTTTTAGTATTGTTTAAAATGTTAAGATAGGTAAAGCAAGCCATGCTAATATTAAAAATACCACATTGAACCCTCCAAAAACTGACTAGGAATACACAATGCCAAAGACAAATACTTTACAAGTGCCTTACACTTTTTAAAAGCAAGGAGTTCAAATGTTGAAATATTAATATTTTAAATGAAATGATAATGAAACAAACATATTTAATAAGCTATATACTTTACTTATATTGTTAGATTTTAAAAAAGTTATTTTACTGCAAATATAAGGTGAATTGCCCATTAAAAGCTCGATTTGCACGTTTGATCCAGTTTTTCCACACAAAAAAACTAGTTTTATTAAAGGATACACTTCACAATAACCTGGTATTTCGCTGCATGAAATGATCTGCCTGATGGGTTCAGTACAACAACTGTAAAGCAATGCATCACGCCAGCACTTGACTTAAAAACCTGTAACGTTAATAAGCAATATAGATGCGTGCTTTTACTGGTAACTTGACTGACCTGCTCCCTTTTTGGCGAATATTTCTGTGATTGATTTTGCAGCATCTCGCTGCGTCTGTCTCTCTCTGCGTCTCCTTTGCGCTGCATATTTGTTAGATAAAGCCAAAAAGCAGTGGGTTGCCGCCGTTTGGTCATGTGGTGGCATTTTCTCACCGCGATTGACTGACTCGTAGATTTTAAGAGGTCCGTCATTCATTCATATCATATTATTTCACATTTCAACCTGAGCTGACTGCACGGCAGGTTAGAACAGCCGCCAGGTCAAGATGGCCAGTCCGCTCTGTAGTACTGATGTTCGCTCTGCTCGGCCCCCCTGCGGAATGCGGATTGAAAAACGCGCTAAATCCATGCTGACTCAGATCAGGGGAGGAGCCGAACTTGACGCAGCATGCCGCCTTTTCTAAAGAGTTTTTATAGGGGACTGAAGCGATCACAAATTAATATTCAAATATTTTTTTAGGGGGGCTGGACAGAATTTTAGGGGGGCTGAAGCCCCCCTAAAATGAGCCTAGTGACGCCCCTGGCAGTGAATATGTACACGTTTTTTGTTTCCTGAACAAAGTTATGGTGGGATACAGATTTTTTCAGAACGTATTTTCGACCTGCCAAAATACGTACCCCCTCCAAAATCTATTGGAGATTCACTTCATATTCACTACTGTTATTATCTCGTCAATTAAGAGAAAACGCTTCCCCGCCAATGACGAGATTTTCCGTCTTTCTGCAATACCGCTATTATCCACCAGGTGGCGCCCTTCCGCAACTTTTTAAACCCGGAAGTATTGCCCTATGGCAAGCTGCTGCATGTCCGTGTCTGTTTTAAAGATCGCTCTGAATGGGATCTCTATGAAAAGTCCGTCACAAACATGGAATTATCTCTGCTTTTTGCTCAAAATGTGGTGCTGATATTCAAAAGCTGATTACAAAAGAACTTTGAAAGCAGAGGGTCTGTTCTTTCATTTGGTATATTGTATGTTTATATATCTGAAGAAGAACATTTTCTGGAAGGCATTAAACTTTGGTGAAAATCATGAAAAACGCTGGCGCTGGCTGGCAACTTTTTAAAAAATTTATGTGTACAGTATTCACACAATAAACTTTTTCCTACATCTATTAATGTAAAGTTGCTTTGCTTTTAGAATTGTGAAAATAAAATATATATAATATTATATAAATAAAATTGAATTGAATAAAACACTTGATTATAGCTCCATCGTCTATACAATAATTTTTTGTGTATGACATTTCCCACTATTTAAGTGCAATGCATTATTAAATGATTTTGATATAATAATTTACAGTGGAAAGCGGTGGGGGATTCATTAAAATTTGATATATAAAGACTGTGAAACAGTGTGGTCGTCTTATTTTGTTCATAACTTATATTCTCAAGTGCAATGAAGTTCGATCGTTAGCCTACAGAAGAGCATTTATTTTGATAGATGTGCCACGCAGGGGCGGACTTACCATTAGGCAAAGGTCGCCAGTTGCCTTGGGCCCCGCCTTACCAAGGGGCCCCAAAATGCAGGGGTGTACTTGGTGAGCTACCACTTTTTCCCCCTGCTTATCATCAAGATTCCCAGAAAACTATCATAATTTTGTTTAATTAAGAATTATATTTAAACATATTTTGTGTTTTTCAGTATATTCCCATAAAAGGTTTGAACAGTAGTAAATATGGGCGACATACTGTCACATAAAAATGATTGATGGTGCCCTTTGACCTTAGGGGAGGGGCTAACCTTTGACCTCTGAGGGAGGGGCTGACCTTTTGACCTGCGAGGGAGGGGTGACCTTTGACCGGACCACCCACGTCGTGAACCTTTGACCTCCGGGGAGGGGCTAACCTTTGACCGGACCTCCCACGTCGTGAACTTTTGAACCGACCGCCCACGTCGCGCTGAACTTTTGAACCGACCGCCCACGTAGCATTGAACTTTTAACCGGACCGCCCACGTAGCGTTGAACTTTTAACCGGTACGCCCACGTCACGTTGACATGTTTACGTCCGGGGCCATCTCCGGGGCGTGTCAAATCACGTCCTCCCACGACAAAACAACAAAAACAGTGTTTACACAAGTGGTCTTCATTAAAACAAATTCCATGCTCCCATCATAATCCACACAAGGTGGGACACAATATGTACAATAAAAGCCAGGGAAATCAGAGTTACAACAATCACAAACATGGATAGGCCATGCAGCTCGCACGGTACTCCGGTGAGTGAATGGTGAAATAGCATGGAGCATCTAGCTATGGCGACGAAAAAATTTAACTTTTAACATGCATTGAAATTTTAACATGCACTCTTTTAGAATGCGTGACATCGTTATAATCTGCCATGCTGGCATTGAAATATTGTGAAATCCTCTCATTGATTAGTTTCATTAAACACAATTTTTTATGTGAACTGATCAAAGAAATTAAGTGTTCTTTCTTTTCTTTTAAACGTCAACCTGGCTTATAAGGCTATATTCATGGTGATAATAAGCTGTAATTATATAAAGTAAGATAAGAAAAGATGTTTAAAATGAACTTTCTCTAATAATCTTAGCACTATGTATGGATACGACTGATTAAAAAACATGTTCAAAAGTATCAACATAATAAAAAAGGTTTCTCACAGCGGCAGATGAAATACAATCTAAAAGAATAAAGAACAATGAATTCTGTCAAGATGAACATTTTGTAGGATTTTCTCTAGAGAGTAAAAATTGATGTGTAATTTTTAAATGTCCTATTCTGCATTTTGTATAGATGACCTGATTTTCAAAACAGAAGTTATGTTTTTTCAAATAAACAGTTCACTACAAAGATATGGTCTTCTGCCACTTACACAGATCGTAGTCCTTAAAGTTGCATTCCTGAGAGATGCTTCCACTCCGAATCGTAAATCGTTTTGGCAGTGCCCGTGTGAGGACCGAGATATTTTGTTTTTTAACTCGTAAAGCATGTCCAGTCCTCCTGCAATAGCAGGACAGTGTTTATACAAGGGGCCTGCATTAATGCAGCTTGCGTTGCTTTCATCATATTAATAAGTACAGCATAAGTAAAGACAAAAAGACACATATTACAAAACATTACCTGTCTAAAAACGGAGACTTTTAACTTAAGGTTATTAGTATATTAGGTTTAGTATAGTTTTCAGACTTTCAGAAAGAACTCATCAACTTAAAGAATAAAGCACTTATCAATTACATTTATTTTAATCTCAAAAACTCAAGTTTTTGTCTAGTATTTATTATTGCACCTGAAATACAAGTACCTGAGACATGCTCACACTCCTTAGCCAAAACACTAAAACTTTTAGTGCTTTTGTATTTAATATAATATTTAATAATATTTGACAAATTACTCCATACAGGCCAATCAAATTATATACATTCAATGAACACAACATACAAAGTCTAACTTCATTACATGCTTTGATGCACTCATTTCTCTGTCTCTGTTGTTCTCAGTTATCAGTTGTCGGCTATGTAAACGGTGTTTTTTTTATTTTTATAAAGTGTATTAAACTCGCACTACTCTTTCCCCAGAATAATTTCTTCCGTGGTGACAAAGCGAGGTACATGATTTCTTCAATTTATAAAAACACAAGTAAACTTTTTATTGTAAAATAGTCAAATAAAATAGTAAGACTAAAGACAGGCTAATTGATGATCCTTACATATGAAATACCCAGCACAAAATCATCTAGGTATATTCTTAAAGCGACGTTGGTTTTATTACACCATAATATAAGAATAATAAATCAGTATATACTATAAAAATTCACTTTGCTATCATTTCCAACTAATGTTGATTTATTGTGTTGTACTCAAAACATCTGAACTTCAGTCAGCTTTTTGGGGGGCTGAGCATTAATTTACTTTTTAAAGATTCCAATATCTAGTTGATTTTTAACCCTTACCTATACATGTTGCTTGGCTCACTGTAAACCCGGCATGCTTACCGTTATGTTTACCTTTAAATGACAGAGAATATAATAGCACTTACCCCATAAAAACAAAAAATGTCATCACAGAAAACAGTAACAAACCATCTGGTAAATCGAGTGTTGTAGAACAATGAGTGAAATCTATGTGTTAGTTCAGATTAAAAATACCTCGCTTTATTATATACAGCTCCACAAGGCAAAACAAAGATCTCACGTAGTCCATCATGTTACACCGGAAGTTTGATTATTGTGACCACCGTGTCCTTTAGTGCACTAGGGGCATTATGGGAAATGTAGTCATTTTCACAAGGCGAATCGAACGCTGTATATGTAAAAGGTGCATTGTGTTACTTTTAAAAAAGACAAAATGCTAAATAATATACATAACTATATTATCAGTGGTGTATAAGGACCTTACATAATGAACTGAATTGTTTCTATTAACTAAGAACGAGCCATTTTTATCTCCATACACCGCGGGTCCCCTTATACGGAAGTCACCGTCATATCTCTACAGTAGCCCTAAACGTACAAACTGCTCTAAAGAGCACGTTTCTTCCCTACGTTGTCTCAGACGATGACATGTTTGTCGTGCGACAGCTACCATATGCATTTTAAAATTGAAGAGTGAGTTGTCTGTGGCAATTCACAATCTCACCACTAGATACCGCTAAATTCTACACACACCACCTTTAACTGGCTACTGTTTCCAAGATGCATTACGATCTAAGCCATCGCACTGGGAGAGAGAGTACATAATGAGACATATTATTTACCATTTTATTTGTTGTTGTTGACACAATTTAGTGTAAAGTGGAAGATCTTAGTAATTTATAAAAAAATAACAGCTTAAAGATAACTATTAGGGCTGAAACTAAAAACCCTCATATTAGCTGTGTACATTATGAAACTGATTTTATTTCACCTGTTTTACAAGTTAAGAAAAATGTAAGCGTTCCACATAAGAAACAAGAATTCCTTTTCCTACGGGTGCATAGAGCGGAGAGGATGATATAGAAAATACCGGGAAAGACCTTTCCCACTGACACTTTAATATTCTATAGCTTCATAACTCAAATCGATGACTATGTGATGAGGGGCTTGTGAATTGCTGTGTTTAGAGGGGACGGGTCAGGATTTTTAGGTTACAAATCAGAGCCTGAAACTTAGAGCTCTCACACCTCAGATACGACGCTCTGGCATGTTCATTTAGCGGCAAATTTGAAGGCTACTTTCAGGAATTCTCCATTAAATTGTTTAAAACAAAGTTTTTAACACGGCATAGCTCAACTGTGCAGGATTCAAGGAGTTGCAGACGCTATTTTTGAGGACGGTGCAAGCACGACCGGAAGCTTAACAAAATCAGGGAGAGACTTGTGGACATACATTGTGTAAAGTTGTCTACGACGCTGCGGATTCTTGAAAGGAGAGAACAAATTTCACTTGAGCGTGATCACAAACGCAAGATGCCGTACGTGTGCGGTCCTCCAGTTTTTAAAGAAATGCTTTCAGAACACTGCAGGAGTGAGCTTGTTAATCTTTTTTATGCGGTAATATCTGCAAATGCTGATGTGTGCTTGCCGCAAAATTACTGCGAAACTGATGCCGTGCACGTAACCAACCTCAAGAAAAAAACAGACGTCGCGAAAAGTCCGGACAAATCCCCCGACAAGATGGCCCAAGTGTCCGTCAACGCCGACGAACCGATCAACGTGCCCATCAAAAAAGCCCCAGATGCTATGTATGAATGTGATGATGAGGAGGAGTTTGACATTGCTAACATCCTCCTCATGTCTGCATATGTAATAGATGTTTGTGTTGCCGTAGCGACAAAGAAGGACCAAATCAATGTGCGTGAAATTGTTGAAATGGCTGCTGACTTTCTGATCGACAAGGGTCTTGGCACATGCATACACTTTCTATTGTATCTAGACAACATCATAACCTTTGGTGATGATTGAAAACAATGCGAGTTCCTGGGACACCTCGACCACCTGAAAACACATTCACTTTTTTCACGATCTACCTTTAAACATTTGAACATGGTCTTTTAATTTTTCTTCACCTTCTTTCCATCTATAGGCTGCTTATTTGATAAGTTCTGGTTTCAGCTCCTAGAAAGTTCGTGATAAACGTTTGTGTGAAATGTTACCACTACATTCGGTCATTTGGACTTGTAAACATCTTGTTCATAAAAAAGTGTGACACTTATTATGTTATGTAAAAATAAAAGTGACTTGCATCAGTATGAAAAGCTAAATCCGTATGCATGACCTGATACAAATTTGGTGATTTTGTAACTTAGTGATTTTTACATAGAAACGTCAGTTACTTTGCATAACCTGTATAACTCTATGAAACGTGTCCTTCAATAACTGAATCATGCCAACATTTTTACTCAAGAATTTCAATACTTATCAGGACCATTTTAAGCACATTACAATATACCATCATTTATTTACCATTCGTAAAACAGGCGTAGTTGCAACACTACCATTCAGTTAGACTTTACATTTCTAGACTGTGTTTTTTCTCAAAGGTTGCTTATATTTACAGACAACACACTACACCTAAGTATATCTTAACAATGGCAAACAGGAATACCAACGTTTGCAAACAAGTGTAGTTAAGCACTTTGATTTTTGACATAATTCACAGAAAGCAACAGTGAATCATCAAAACGTTGCTAGTTTTTTAGTTTCCGAAAGTATACATTTTTTACTTATCACACTCACTGGTCCTCGCAAACAAACCAGGAACGTTATTCATCTGGGGGCGTATTACAGAAACTTTCTATCTTAGGTCTTAACTTAAGATATGATATGTAAAGTTAAGATTTTTCACAAATTCATATTACAGAAGCAAATCTTAAATTGATTTAGGATTCTCATCTTATCTCGCCAAATTTTATCTCATCTCTAGTTAGGAAATCCCAAATCGCTTAATCATGTTCGGCTATCAACTGTCATGTCTGTTACCAAGCAACCAGCAATGCGTGAGCTGCTGCTACAGTAAACAAAAGAATTGTCCTTTTAATTTCAATGGGCCAGAAAAATACATTTGATTAAATTCATAGTAATCATAGTCTGTGTTTTTTTATTAGTGTTTTAGCACATCATCTATCAGTTACCATTCAATTTAAACATTTTGTGAATGTACAGCAAATGTGACTTACAAAAAATAAAAAAAATATTCTTCCTAAGTGCTAGGATTCTATTGTACATTTCAACATTTGATAGAGACATGACAAGAAATAGATGCTGAGTAAAGTGTGTACTGTATTCACTATAATCCCATCAAGTGTTCACGGATAAGATAACTGTTTTTTAATAATGAGGGATGACAGAAATTGAAAGATCGCTCCACTAGTGAGAAACATTGTGATTATGTGAATGTGTGAAGGAAAATAACATTCAAAGAGTAATCCAAAAACAAACATTGATGTTTTTCATCCTCCACTTTGTTAAAAATGTAATGTCATTCCCCGCAGCTCTATCATAATGTGATTGTTTCAGCTGGCTCTCATTAAAGTTTTAAGTTAGGACACCTGTGAGGTTACCCTAAAGTTAAGACCGTTTTTAGGATGTTTTGTCAAGTTAGGATGCTTCTGTAATACCACTTTCCTATCTGCAGTTAAGATAAGATTATGCATTTAGGAACATCATTCTGTAATAGCTTTTGTCTTAAATGAGGTCCTAACTGAAATTACCATGGTTACCAAACAGTTAAGATAAGATTTTAAAGTTAGGATTTTTCTGTAATACGCCCCCTGAACACTTTCACCAGACCTATGTCTTTGCTGTTTTTAGCTGTATGTATTTAGACAATCTTTTGTTTTCATAGTTTTGATCTGTTCCTGTCAACTTTCTTCTGTATATCTTTCTCAGATTTCATAAACCTTTGAAACCTTTGTCTTAATGCCATCAATGTATTTATTACTTATCCGTTATTTGCTATACTTTATGTCATATTTTTAGTTTACACCATTCATTTTTATAGAAAGTTTCAGAAACTCACATTTACACGGAATTATGATACATTTTACTTTTAATTGTGCCCAAGAGTGAGTGCTGGTTTAACAGGGGTAAACTGTAATCATGCCACAATCCTGAAGGTTTATAATCCAAACAAGAGCCCTTCAACACCTCACACTATACTGATTTCGTTTAACTGAAAACTGTAAAATGATGTACAGACGAGTTCAAATTGTAAAAACAGTAGTAAGAAAACTAATAATGTTTAACTAGTACAATCGTCACTTATAGTTTTGTCATATGATGATGATATGATGTTTCATCTTTCAGGTGTTTGTTGAAGTATTTGGCACAACTGTTTATTCCAATCTTTAATCAGCCATACATGACAAAAGTATTTTTGTTTTGGTTTATTTTAGTTTAACTCATCACACTAATTTATGCAAACAGAAATTGTCAGATTTCACGTTATCAGGATTCAAGTGCACAACACATTGCGACTACTGTCTCAACTCCTTCTCTGATTCATCTAGAATATCTACAAAGTAACGATTGTTAAGATCTTCATGCACAGGGCTTACCCACAGAGTGTTTGCTCTGGTCTCATAAAAACAACCATTTACACTCAAAACCTATGGCTTCTCTGTCTTAATGTCATCAATGTATTATTTTGTCTACATCATCACCAAAATGTTTCACTATAAGAGTGTGCAAACTGTTTTACTTCGGTCTAGATTTTTATAGAAAGCTTCAGAAAATGTCGGGGTGCTAACATTTACAAGAATAATGAAGCATTTTACCTTTAAATGGTCCAAAGAGTATGCGTTGGTGTACAAGTACTATCTTTGTTGCAGCCATCAAGAATATTATGTTCGTAACAAGAATTATATCAAACATATGTTGCGCGTGTTCTAAACGATGATATTGCAGAGAAACTATTCAAAAGAGAACCAACTTTAACGTAAATTTTATATGGCCCCTCGATTTTAAAAAACAGCAAGCTGTACCCAGTGTTTCTAACAAACAGTTATAATCACATCACAAGCCTAAATGTTTAGAAACATAAATCTTTTTGAAGACCTCACACAATAGTGATTTCATCTATCTGGAAAACTTTTTAAAAAATATACGCACATGAGCTCAAATAGTAAAAACAGTTGCAAGATATACTATTAATGCTCAACTAGTACTTTGTATAAACTGTTAGTTTGTATAAATGACATGTCGCGTTTGTGGGGGTTGTTGACGTGTTTTGGACGCGGGTTGTTTGTTCTAGTCTTTAAACAATTGTGTATGACAAAAGTTATATCTCTGCATCAGAACATCATAGAGACACGGGGGTTGGACCGTTTGACTCGTGACTCAGAGTGTAATCACTATGGGATGCCAATTTTTTCCCTAGCAACCAAATACAGTACCCTAGCAACAGAGTAAACAAAGCCTTATATCTCCGCATCAGAACATCGTAGAGACACGGGGGTTGGACCGTTTGTCTCGTGACTCGGAGTGTAATCACTATGGGATGCCATTTTTTCCCTAGCAACCAAATACAGTACCCTAGCAACAGAGTAAACAAAGCCTTATATCTCCGCATCAGAACATCGTAGAGACACGGGGGTTGGACCGTTTGACTCGTGACTCGGAGTGTAATCATTATGGGATGCCAATTTTTTCCCTAGCAACCAAATACAGTACCCTAGCAACAGAGTAAACAAAGCCTTATATCTCCACATCAGAACATCGTAGAGACACAGGGGTTGGACCGTTTGACTCGTTACTCGGAGTGTAATCATTATGGGATGCCAATTTTTTCCCTAGCAACCAAATACAGTACCCTAGCAACAGAGTAAACAAAGCCTTATATCTCTGCATCAGAACATCGTAGAGACACGGGGGTTTGACCGTTTGACTCGTGACTCGGAGTGTAATCACTATGGGATGCCAATTTTTTCCCTGGCAACCAAATACAGTACCCTAGCAACAGAGTAAACAAAGCCTTATATCTCCGCATCAGAACATAGTAGAGACACGGGGGTTGGACCGTTTGACTCGTGACTCGGTGTGTAATCACTATGGGATGCCAATTTTTTCCCTAGCAACCAAATACAGTACCCTAGCAACAGAGTAAACAAAGCCTTAAATCTCAGCATCAGAACATCGTAGAGACACGGGGGTTGGACCGTTTGACTCGTGACTTAGGGCCAGATTTACTAAACAGGGCAAATTAGCATGCCCAGATAGGAGTGGTAATATCTGCGCGTTATTTACTAAAAAAGCGCAAATTAAATAACACAGGCGCAACAGCTGATTTCCATAATGACCAACCAATCTACTAAGAGCAGCGCAAATTAGCGCATGGTTGCAAATAAGCAGAGAGAGAGTGTGTGTGCTTCCTGTTGCGGAACACATGCTCTGTTTCAAATGGAGGGATGAGCTGAACATGTGTTCCATCGATTGATCCAAGCACATTTGGGATACCCGACATGGTCTGAAAACCCTGTTTTACTGTACCAAAAGCTTCCGGCCGATTTGGGAATATTATATGCTGATGTACTATTTTCATCAGTGACTTCAGCACCACGGACAACGCAGGTGAAAATGCGGATTGTGAAATTCCAGCTAACGTAGCCACAGTAGACTGAAAAGAACCGGAGGACAAAAAATGAAGTGTTGCAAGAAGTTTTGAAACACCTGGGATTGCGTGACTCCTTCTAGTTGAGGGCTCCAGATCGTCTTGTATTTCTTCCAGCAAATTTAGAATAACATGGCTTGGCAAACAAAATTTTTGGATAATTTGTTGTTCTGTCATTCCAAATAAATTGATACGTGTGGAAAAAATCCTCTCCCTTCTACCATGCAGTCTCTGATTTCTGCGATGTCTCCTCCTAGCAACAACAATTGCAGCCATTTCGAGCGCAAAATGATTTAAGACATGCTTTTTTTCGGCGTTAAATAGTCGCGCAAATGCCATACATAACACATGCGCAAACATTAGTAAATCGCGTTGCGTGAATCATTTAAATAGTCTCCTCCAAAAATGTTTGCGTCTGAAAGGGAAACTCCTAGAAATGCATATGCAATCAGGTCAGTCGCAAAAAGAACTAGACCACACCTTTTCAGCGCTAATGATCCACTGCGCGTCTTTAGTAAATTCCGACATCGCTATTTACCGCCAAAATGATGGTTTACGCTGGCGCAAGCGCTTAGTAAATCTGGCCCTTAGAGTGTAATCACTATGGGATGCCAATTTTTTCCCTAGCAACCAAATACAGTACCCTAGCAACAGAGTATACAAAGCCTTATATCTCAGCATCAGAACATCGTAGAGACACGGGGGTTGGACCGTTTGACTCGTGACTCAGAGTGTAATCACTATGGGATGCCAAATTTTTCCATAGCAACCAAATACAGTACCCTAGCAACAGAGTAAACAAAGCCTTAAATCTCAGCATCAGAACATCGTAGAGACACGGGGGTTGGACCGTTTGACTCGTGACTCAGAGTGTAATCACTATGGGATGCCAATTTTTTCCCTAGCAACCAAATACAGTACCCTAGCAACAGAGTAAACAAAACCTTATATCTCCGCATCAGAACATCGTAGAGACACGGGGATTGGACCGTTTGACTCATGACTATGAGTGTAATCACTATGGGATGCAATTTTTTTCCCTAGCAACCAAATACAGTACCCTAGCAACATAGTAAACAAAGCCTTATATCTCCGCATCAGAACATCGTAGAGACACGGGGGTTGGACCGTTTGACTCGTGACTCAGAGTGTAATCACTATGGGATGCCAATTTTTTCCCTAGCAACCAAATACAGTACCCTAGCAACAGAGTAAACAAAGCCTTATATCTCCGCATCAGAACATCGTAGAGACACGGGGGTTGGACCGTTTTACTCGTGACTCTGCATGTAATAACTAGTGGATGCCAATTTTTTCCCTAGCAACCAAATACAGTACCCTAGCAACAGTGTAAACAAAGCCTTATATCTCCGCATCAGAACATCGTAGAGACACGGGGGTTGGACCGTTTGACCTGTGACTCGGCATGTAATCACTAGTGGATGCCAATTTTTTCCCTAGCAACCAAATACAGTACCCTAGCAACAGAGTAAACAAAGCCTTATATCTCCGCATCAGAACATCGTAGAGACACGGGGGTTGGACCATTTCACTTGTGACTCGGCATGTAATCATTAGTGGATGGCAATTTTTTCCCTAGCAACCAAATACAGTACCTTAGCAACAGAGTAAACAAAGCCTTATATCTCCGCATCAGAACATCGTAGAGACACGGGAGTTGGATCTTTTTACTTTTGATTTGGAGTATAATCATATACTGTCACCCGAAATTTGCCACGGCAAGCACCACTTCACATTTTCTTCAGGAAATGTACCTATCTAGTTAGTGGTGCTTGCATTTATGCAAGGCATCACTATTATTATTGCTCAGGGATATTATTATGTTGGCTTGACAAAGCCAACATACTGTTATTCGATCTAAGCTTATTATTAGTGGTGCTTGCATTTATGCAAGGCATCACTATTACTATTGCTCAGGGATATTATTATTATTTTTCTTATATTCTGGACAAAATTTCGGCGCGTAACTCGTCCCGCACGGTTTGCCGTAGTCCCATGAAAGAGGGCTCAAATTGACCGGATTATTGAGGAGAGGTGTGCTATGACTTTTATAAGCGATCAGGTGCAGGATTTTCGAAAGGGGGGCGAAAAACCACCCGAAAAATCCCATTGACTTAACATTGGGCCCAACTTTGACGGGTCATAGCTCCGCTCGAGGATTTTGTAGAAACATGTGGGTTATAACATTTGAAGAGGGTGGTAGGCTCTGTAAGAACATACATGACATTGGGGTGTAAGTTGTACCCCTGGGGTGTAAGAGGCACCCCGAAATTTCCCATTGACTTATAATGGGGCAGGGAACACGCCCATATAAGGGAATAAAACCGTTCCAGATGGGATATCTTTGCTTTACAGTGTCGTAGAGATAAGTGGGTGGGCTCATTTTACTCGGGCATACAATCAGTCTCTCAGGATCATCCCAGAGCTATTAAGCCACGCCCCTAGCAACAATTTTGGGCACCCTAGCAACATCTCCCATAGACTGCCATTATAAAATGCCCAGATGGATATCTTTGCACCACAGTGTCATAGAGACATGGGGGTGGGCTCATTTTACTCAGGCATCCAATCAGTCTCTCAGGATCCTTACATAGGTATTAAGCCACGCCCCTAGCAACCACTTTTGAGCACCCTAGCAACATAAAATTCAAACAGTTATATCTCGGCATTAGAACATCGTAGAGACACGGGGGTTGGACCGTTTGACTTGTGACTCAGAGTGTAATCACTATGGGATGTAATTTTTTCCCCTAGCAACCAAATACAGTACCCTAGCAACAGAGTAAACAAAGCCTTATATCTCCGCATCAGAACATCATAGAGACACGGGGGTTGGACCGTTTGACTCATGACTCAGAGTGTAATCATTATGGGATGACAATTTTTTCCCTAGCAACCAAATACAGTACCCTAGCAACAGAGTAAACAAAGCCTTATATCCCTGCATCAGAACAGCGTAGAGACACGGGGGTTGGACTGTTTGACTCGTGACTCAGAGTGTAATCACTATAGGATGTATTTTTTTTCCCTAGCAACCAAATACAGTACCCTAGCAACAGAGTAAACAAAGCCTTATATCTCCGCATCAGAACACCGTAGAGACACGGGGGTTGGACCGTTTGACTCGTGACTCGGAGTGTAATCACTAGTGGATGCCAATTTTCTCCCTAGCAACCAAATACAGTACCCTAGCAACAGTGTAAACAAAGCCTTATATCTCCGCATCAGAACATCGTAGAGACACGGGGGTTGGACCGTTTGACTCGTGACTCAGAGGGTAATCACTAGTGGAAGACGTTTTTTTCCCTAGCAACCAAATACAGTACCCTAGCAACAGTGTAAACAAAGCCTTATATCTCCGCATCAGAACATCGTAGAGACACGGGGGTTGGACCATTTGACTTGTGACTCGGAGGGTAATCACTAGTGGATGCCATTTTTTCCCTAGCAACCAAATACAGTACCCTAGCAACAGAGTAAACAAAGCCTTATATCTCCGCATCAGAACATCGTAGAGACACGGGGGTTGGACCGTTTGACTTGTGACTCGGCATGTAATCACTAGTGGATACCAATTTTTTCCCTAGCAACCAAATACAGTACCCTAGCAACAGAGTAAACAAAGCCTTATATCTCCGCATCAGAACATCGTAGGGACACAGGGGTTGGACCATTTGACTTGTGACTCGGAGGGTAATCACTAGTGGATGCCATTTTTTTCCCTAGCAACCAAATACAGTACCCTAGCAACCGGATAAACAAAGCCTTATATCTCCGCATCAGAACATTGTAGAGACACGGGAGTTGGATCTTTTTACTTGTGATTTGGAGTATAATCATATACTGTCGCCCGAAATTTGCCACGGCAAGCACCACTTCACATTTTCTTCAGGAAATGTACCTTTCTAGTTATTATTATTATTCTGGTCCACACTTTTTCTCACAGTAACTCCTCCTAGAGCTTTCAAGCTACACCCACAAAACTTTACAAAACTTTTAAGACTGGTACGTAGATTGGTGCTATGACTTTTCTAACTAATGGGACCTACCGAATTCCTAAACGGGGCGCTCAAACACCCCAAATTTTCCATTGACTTAACATTTCGACAAACTTTGACGGGTCATAGCTGCAAGCGAGAAATTTGTAGAAACTTGTGGGTTATCACAGTTGAAGAGGCTGGCAGGCTCTGTAAAAACATACATCACATTGGGGTGTAAGTTTCACCCCTGGGGTGTAAGAGGCACCCAAATTTCCCCATTGACTTATAATGGGGCAGGAAACATGCCCATATAAGGGAATAAAAGCGTCCCAGATGGAATATCTTCACTTTAGAGTATCGTAGAGATATGTGGGTGGGCTCATTTTACTCAGGCATCCAATCAGTCTCTCAGGATCATCCCATAGCTATTAAGCCACGCCCCTAGCAACCATTTTTGGGCACCCTAGCAACATATCCCATAGACTGCCATTATAAAATGCCCAGATGGATATCTTTGCAGCACAGTGTCACAGAGACATGGGGGTGGGCTCATTTTACTCATGCATCCAATCAGTCTCTAAGGATTTTTATCGAGGTATTAAGCCACGCCCCTAGCAACCAAATATGAGCACCCTAGCAACATAATAAACAAAGCCTTATATCTCTGGATCCGAAAATCATAGAGACATGGGGGTTGGGTCTTTTGGTCATGTTAGCCTTATGCTAGCTTCATGCTAAGTCATACTAGCTTCATGCTAGTTTCATGCTAGCTTTATGCTAATTTCATAATAAATCTTGATAACTTCATGCTAAATCATGTTAGCATCATGTTAGCTTCATGCTAATTCATGTTAGCATCATGTTAGCTTCATGTTAATTCATGTTAGCATCATGCTAACTTCATGCTAATTCATGTTAGCATCATGCATTCATGCTAATTCATGTTAGCATCATGCTAACTTCATGCTTATTCATGTTAGCCTCATGCTAGCTTCATGCTAATTCATGTTACCATCATGTTAGCTTCATGCTAATTCATGTTAGCATCATGCTAGCTTCATGCTAATTCATGTTAGCATCATGCTAGCTTTGCTAATTCATGTAAGCATCATGCTAGCTTCATGCTAATTCATGTTAGCATCATGCTAGCTTCATGCTAATTCATGTTAGCATCATGCTAATTCATGTTAGCATCATGCTAATTCATGTTAGCATCATGCTAACTTCATGCTAATTCATGTTACCATCATGTTAGCTTCATGCTAATTCATGCTAGCTTCAAGCTAATTCATGTTGGCATCATGTTAGCTTCATGCTAATTCATCTTAGCATCATGCTAATTCATGTTAGCTTCATGCTAACTTCATGCTAATTCATGTTACCATCATGTTAGCTTCATGCTAATTCATGCTAGCTTCAAGCTAATTCATGTTGGCATCATGCTAGCATCATGTTAGCATCATGCTAATTCATGTTAGCATCATGCTAGCTTCATGCTAATTCATGCTAGCTTGAAGCTAATTCATGTTAGCATCATGCTAGCTTCATGCTAATTCATCTTAGCATCATGCTAATTCATGTTAGCATCATGCTAACTTCATGCTAATTCATGTTACCATCATGCTAACTTCATGCTAATTCATGTTACCATCATGCTAGCTTCATGCTAATTCATGCTAGCTTCAAGCTAATTCATGTTGGCAACATGCTAGCATCATGTTAGCATCATGCTAATTCATGTTAGCATCATGCTAACTTCATGCTAATTCATCTTAGCATCATGCTAGCTTCTTGCTAATTCATGCTAGCTTCAAGCTAATTCATGTTAGCATCATGCTAGCTTCATGCTAATTCATGGTAATTCATGCTAGCTTCATGTTAGCTTCATGCTAATTCATGTTAGCATCATGCTAGCTTCATGCTAATTCATGCTAGCTTCATGCTAATTCATCTTAGCATCATGCTAATTCATGTTATCATCATGCTAACTTCATGCTAATTCATGTTACCATCATGTTAGCTTCATGCTAATTCATGCTAGCTTCAAGCTAATTCATGTTGGCATCATGTTAGCTTCATGCTAATTCATCTTAGCATCATGCTAATTCATGTTAGCATCATGCTAACTTCATGCTAATTCATGTTACCATCATGTTAGCTTCATGCTAATTCATGCTAGCTTCAAGCTAATTCATGTTGGCATCATGCTAGCATCATGTTAGCATCATGCTAATTCATGTTAGCATCATGCTAGCTTCATGCTAATTCATGCTAGCTTGAAGCTAATTCATGTTAGCATCATGCTAGCTTCATGCTAATTCATCTTAGCATCATGCTAATTCATGTTAGCATCATGCTAACTTCATGCTAATTCATGTTACCATCATGCTAACTTCATGCTAATTCATGTTACCATCATGCTAGCTTCATGCTAATTCATGCTAGCTTCAAGCTAATTCATGTTGGCAACATGCTAGCATCATGTTAGCATCATGCTAATTCATGTTAGCATCATGCTAACTTCATGCTAATTCATCTTAGCATCATGTTAGCTTCTTGCTAATTCATGCTAGCTTCAAGCTAATTCATGTTAGCATCATGCTAGCTTCATGCTAATTCATGGGAATTCATGCTAACTTCATGTTAGCTTCATGCTAATTCATGTTAGCATCATGCTAGCTTCATGCTAATTCATGCTAGCTTCATGCTAATTCATGTTAGCATCATGCTAGCTTCATGCTACTTCATGTTAGCATCATGTTAGCTTCATGCTAATTCATGTTAGCATCGTGCTAGCTTCATGCTAATTCATGTTAGCATCATCCTAGCTTCATGCTAATTCATGTTAGCATCATGCTAGCTTCATGCTTATTCATGTTAGCATCATGTTAGCTTCATGCTAATTCATGTTAGCATCATGCTTGTTTCATGCTAATTCATGTTAGCATCATGCTAGCTTCATGCTAATTCATGTTAGCATCATGCTAGCTTCATGCTCATTCATGCTAAATCATGTTAGCATCCTGCTAATTCATGCTAAATCATGTTAGCATCATGTTAACTTAGTGCTAAATCCTGTTTACATGCTAACTTTATGTTAAATCATGTTTACGGAAAGTTATAATACAAAACTAAACTTGTTTTAAATTTCTCTCAATCTGTTTTAAACGTTCAGGCCAGGCTTTGTCAAGCCAACATAAAGTTTGTCTACAAACTTTTCTATCTAGTTTTTATTCTTATTTCTGGACAAAATTTTGGCACGTAACTCGTCCCGCACGGTTTGTCGTAGACCCATGAAAGAGAGCTCAAATCAACCGGCTTATTGAGGAGATGGTGGCTATATCTTTTATAAGCGATCGGGTGCAGGGTTTCCGAAAGGGGGGCGAAAAACCACCCGAAAAATCCCATTGACTTAACATTGGGCCCAACTTTGACAACTCATAGCTCCGCTCGAGGATTTTGTAGAAACTTGTGGGTTATAACATTTGAAGAGGGTGGTAGGCTCTGTAAGAACATACATGACATTGGGGTGTAAGTTGTACCCCTGGGTAGGGTTGCACCAGTCGTTCGTAAGTTCTTACTTAAACTGGGACGTAAAGTCCAAACTAGAGGCTTAGTAACTACTAGCTAGTTTATAACTACAGTGGGGCAAAAAAGTATTTAGTCAGCTACCAATTGTTCAAGTTCTCACACTTAAAAAGATGAGAGAGGCCTGTAATTTTTGTCAAAGGTACACGTCAACTATGAGAGACAAAATGAGAAAAAAATCCAGAAAATCACATTGTCTGATTTTTTAAAGAATTTATTTGTAAATTATGGTGAAAAATAAGTATTTGGTCGATAACAAAAGTTTATGTCAATACTTTTTAATATACCCTTTGTTGGCAATGACAGAGATCAAACGTTTTCTGTAAGTCTCCACAAGGTTTTTACACACTGTTGCTGGTAGTTTGGCCCATTCCCCCATGCAGATCTCCTCTAGAGCAGTGATGTTTTAGGGCTTTCGCTGGGCAACTCAGATTTTCAACTCCATCCAAAGATTATTGAGATCTGGAGACTGGCTAGGCCACTCCAGGACCTTGAAATTATTCTTACGAAACCACTCCTTCTTTGCCCGGGCGGTATGTTTGGGATCACTGCCATACTGAAAGACCCAGCCACGTTTCATCTTCAATGCCCTTGCTGACGAAAGGAGGTTTTGAGTCAAAATCTCACGATACATGGACCCATTCATTCTTTCCTTAACTCGGATCAGTCGTCCTGGTCCCTTTGCAGAAAAACAGCCCCAAAGCATGAGGTTTCCACCCCCATGCTTCACAGTAGGTATGGTGTTCTTTGGATGCAACTCAGCATCTTTCTCCTCCAAACACAAGAAGTTGAGTTTCTACCAAAAAGTTATGTTTTGGTTTCATCTGACCATATGACATTCTCCCACTCTTCTTCTGGATCATCCAAATGCTCTCTAGCAAACTTCAGACGGGTCCGGACATGTACTGGCTTAAGCAGGTGGACACATCTGGCACTGCAGGAATTGAGTCCCTGGCTGCATAGTGTGTTACTGATGGTAGCCTTTGTTACTTTGGTCCCAGCTCTCTGCAGGTTATTCACTAGGTTCCCCACATGTGGTTCTGGGATTTTTGCTCACCATTCTGGTGATAATTTTTACCCTATGGGATGAGATCTTGCGTGGAGCCCCAGATCGAGGGAGATTATCAGTGTTCTTGTATGTCTTACATTTTCTAATAATTGCTCTCACAATTGATTTCTTCACACCAAGCTGCTTACCTATTGCAGATTCAGTCTTCCCAGCCTGGTGCAGATCTACAATTTTGTTTCTGGTGTCCTTTGACAGCTCTTTGGTCTTGGCCATAGTTGAGTTTGCATTCTGACTGTTTTAGGTTGTGGACAGGTGTCTTTTATACTGCTAACAAGTTCAAACAGGTGCCATTAATACAGGTAACAAGTGGAGGACAGATGATCCTCTTAAAGAAAAACTTACAGGTCTGTGAGAGAAAGAAATCTTGCTTTTTTGTTATTGACCAAATACTTATTTTCCACCATAAATTGCAAATAAATTCTTAAAAAATCAGACAATGTGATTTTCTGGATTTTTTCCCTCATTTTGTCTCTCATAGTTGAAGTGTACCTATGATGAAAATTACAGGCCCCTCTCATCTTTTTAAGTGGGAGAACTTGCACAATTGGTGGTTGACTAAATACTTTTTTGCCCCACTGTATATCTCCGCATCAGAACATCCTACAGACACGGGAGATGGATCGTTTTACTTTTGGCTTGGAGTATAATAATATATGGTCCCCAGAATTTCGCCACGGCAAGCACCACTCACATTTTCTTCAGGAAATGTACCTATCTAGTTAGTGGTGCTTGCATTTATGCAAGGCATCACTATTATTATTGCTCATACTTATTATTATATCTTTATTTATTTATTCTTATATCTGGACACTTTTTCGGCGCCTAACTCGTCCCACACGGTTTGTCGTAGACCAATGAAACAGGGCTCAAAATGACCGGCTTATTGAGGACACGTCTGCTATGACTTTTATAAGGGATCGGGTGCAGGATTTCCGAAAGGGGGGCGAAAAACCACCCGAAAAATCCCATTGACTTAACATTGGGCCCAACTTTGACAAGTCATAGCTCCGCTCGAGGATTTTGTAGAAACATGTGGGTTATAACATCTGAAGAGGGTGGTAGGCTCTGTAAGAACATATATCACAATGGGGTGTAAGTTGTACCCCTGGGGTGTAAGAGGCCCCCGAACTTTCCCATTGACTTATAATGGGGCAGGGAACACGCCCATATAAGGAAATAAAACTGTTCCAGATGGGATATCTTTGCTTTACAGTGTCGTAGAGATAAGTGGGTGGGCTCATTTTACTCAGGCATCCAATCAGTATCTCAGGATCATTTCAGAGCTATTAAGCCACGCCCCTAGCAACCACTTTTGAGCACCCTAGCAACATCTTCCATAGACTGCCATTATAAAATGCCCAGATGGGATATCTTCGCTTTACAATGTCATAGAGACATGGGGGTGGACTCATTTTACTCAGACATCCAATCAATTTATCAGGATAGTCCCAGAGCTATTAAGCCACGCCCCTAGCAACCACTTTTAAGCACCCTAGCAACATAAAATTCAAACAGTTATATCTCGGCATCAGAATATCGTAGAATCACAGGGGTTGGATCGTTTTAATCGTGACTCAGAGTGTAATCACTGACCACATCATTGGCCACTCCCAATCCACGCCCCTAGCAACCAAATTTGAGCACCCTAGCAACAGAGTAAACAAAGCCTTATATCTCCGCATCAGAACATCGTAGAGACACGGGGGTTGGACCGTTTTACTTGTGACTCAGAGTGTAACAACTGGTCACATCATTGGCTACTCCCAAGCCCCGCCCCTAGCAACCAAATAAGAGCACCCTAGCAACCGAATAAACAAAGCTTTATATCTCCGCATCAGAACATCGTAGAGACACGGGGATTGGACCGTTTGACTCATGACTCAGAGTGTAATCATTATAGGATGCCAATTTTTTCCCTAGCAACCAAATACAGTACCCTAGCAACAGAGTAAACAAAGCCTTATATCTCCGCATCAGAACATCGTAGAGACACGGGGGTTGGACCGTTTGACTCGTGACTCGGCGTGTAATCACTATGGGATGCAAATTTTTTCCATAGCAACCAAATACAGTACCCTAGCAACAGAGTAAACAAAGCCTTATATCTCAGCATCAGAACATCGTAGCGACACGGGGGTTGGACCGTTTGACTTGTGACTTGGAGTGTAATCACCAGTGTAATCATTATGGGATGCCAATTTTTTCCCTAGCAACCAAATACTGTACCCTAGCAACAGAGTAAACAAAGCCTTATATCTCCGCATCAGAACATCGTAGAGACACGGGGGTTGGACCGTTTGACTCGTGACTCAGAGTGTAATCATTATGGGATGCCAATTTTTTCCCTAGCAACCAAATACTGTACCCTAGCAACTAAATAAACAAAGCCTTATTTCTCCGCATCAGAACATCGTAGAGACATGGGGGTTTGACCATTTGACTTGTGACTCGGAGTGTAATCACTAGTGGATGGCAATTTTCTCCCTAGCAACCAAATACACTACCCTAGCAACCGAATAAACAAAGCCTTATATCTCCGCATCAGAACATCGTAGAGACATGGGGGTTGGATCGTTTTACTCGTAACTGGAAGTATAATCATATACTGTCCCCAGAAATTTGCCACGGCAAGCACCACTTCACATTTTCTTCAGGAAATGTACCTATCTAGTTAAGTTGGCTTGAGAAAGCCAACTTATTGAAATGCTATTTAAACTTATTATTATTATGTTGGCTTGACAAAGCCAACATACTGATATTGTATTTAAACTTATTATTAGTGGTGCTTGCATTTATGCAAGGCATCACTATTACTATTGCTCATACTTATTATGTTGGCTTTGAAAAAGCCAATATATTGTTATTGCTATTAAACTTATTAGTGGTGCTTGCATTTATGCAAGGCATCACTATTACTATTGCTTTCGGTTATTATTATGTTGGCTTGACAAAGCCAACATACTGATATTGTATTTAAACTTATTATTATTATTCTTCTTCTTCTTCTTCTTCTTCTTCTTCTGAGACTAAAATTTCTGCGGCTAACTCGTCCGACAGCTTTCAAGCTACATCCACGAAATTTTCCACGGACATTCTGACTGGTCTAAAGAAGTGTGCTATATCTTTTTGACGGGATCCGACTTACAGAATTCCTAAAACGGGACATAAAACTTCCGAAAAGTCCCATTTACTTAACATTGCGACAAACTTTGACAGGTCATAGCTCCGAGTGAGAAATTTGTAGAAACTTGTGGCTTACCATATTTAAGGAGGCTGACAGGCACTGTGAGAACATACCTCACATTGGGGTGTAAGTTTCACCCCTGGGGTGTAGGAGGCCCCCAAAATTCCCCATTGACTTATAACGGGGCAGGAAACACGCCCATATAAGGGAATAAAAACGTTCCAGATGGAATATCTTCGCTTTACAGTGTCATAGAGACATGGGGGTGGGCTCATTTTACTCAGGCATCCAATCAGTCTCTCTGGATCATCCCATAGCAATTAAGTCACGCCCCTAGCAACCATTTTTGGGCACCCTAGCAACATCTCCCATAGACTGCCATTATAAAATGCCCAGATGGATATCTTTGCAGCACAGTGTCACAGAGACATAGGGGTGGGCTCATTTTACTCAGGCATCCAATCAGTCTCTAAGGATTCTTATTGAGCTATTAAGCCACGCCCCTAGCAACCAAATATGAGCACCCTAGCAACATAATAAACAAAGCCTTATATCTCTGGATCCAAACATCATAGAGACATGGGGGTTGGGTCTTTTGGTCATGTTAGCTTCATGCTAGCTTCAAGCTAAGTCATACTAGCTTCATGCTAGTTTCATGCTAGCTTTATGCTAATTTCATAATAAATCTTGCTAACTTCATGCTTATTCATGTTAGCATCATGCTAGCTTCATGCTAATTCATGTTAGCATCATGCTAGCTTCATGCTAATTCATGTTAGCATCATGCTAGCTTCATGCTAATTCATGTTAGCATCATGCTAGCTTCATGCTAATTCATGTTAGCATCATGCTAGCTTCATGCTAATTCATGTTAGCATCATGCTAGCTTCATGCTAATTCATGTTAGCATCATGCTAGCTTCATGCTAACTTCATGCTAATTCATGTTAGCATCATGCTAGCTTCATGCTAATTCATGTTAGCATCATGCTAGCTTCATGCTAATTCATGTTAGCATCATGCTAGCTTCATGTTAATTCATGTTAGCATCATGCTAGCTTCATGTTAATTCATGTTAACATCATGCTAGCTTCATGCTAATTCATGTTAGCATCATGCTAGCTTCATGTTAATTCATGTTAGCATCATGCTATCTTCATGCTAATTCATGTTAGCATCATGCTAGCTTCATGCTAATTCATGTTAGCTTAATGCTAGCTTCATGCTAATTCATGTTAGCATCATGCTAGCTTCATGCTAATTCATGTTAGCATCATGCTAGCTTCATGCTAATTCATGTTAGCATCATGCTAGCTTCATGATAATTCATGTTAGCATCATACTAGCTTCATGCTAATTCATGTTAGCATCATGCTAGCTTCATGCTAACTTCATGCTAATTCATGTTATCATCATGCTAGCTTCATGCTAATTCATGTTAGCATCATGCTAGCTTCATGCTAATTCATGTTAGCATCATGCTAGCTTCATGCTAACTTCATGCTAATTCATGTTAGCATCATGCTAGCTTCATGCTAATCATGCTAACTTGATGCTAGCTTCATGCTTATCATGTTAGCTTCATGCTAGCTTCATGCTAATTCATGTTAGCATCATGCTAGCTTCATGCTATTTCATGTTAGCATCATGCTAGCTTCATGCTAATCATGTTAACTTGATGCTAGCTTCATGCTAATCATGTTAGCTTCATGCTAATCATGTTAGCTTCATGCTAGCTTCAGGCTAATCATGCTAACTTTATGTTAAATCAGGCTAGCTTCATACTTAAACATACTAACAGCCAGATAGCCTACTAAACTAAACTTCTGTCAAACCGTTTTTAACGTTCAGGCCAGGCTTTGTCAAGCCAACATAAAGTTTGTCAACAAACTTTTCTATCTAGTTCTTCTTCTTCTTATATCTGGACAAAATTTCGGCGCGTAACTTGTCTCGCACCGTTTGATGTAGACCCACGAATGAGGGCTCAAATCGACCGGTTTATTGAGGAATGGTGTGCTATATCTTTTATAAGCGATCGGGTGCAGGATTTTCGAAAGGGGGGCGAAAAACCACCCGAAAAATCCCATTGACTTAACATTGCGCCAAACTTTGACGGGTCATAGCTCCGCTCGAGGATTTGGTAGAAACATGTGGGTTACTACATTTGAAGAGGGTGGTAGACTCTGTAAGAACATACATCACATTGGGGTGTAAGTTGTACCCCTGGGGTGTAAGAGGCACCCGAAATTTCCCATTGACTTATAATGGGGCAGGAAACACGCCCATATAAGGGAATAAAAATGTTCCTGATGGGATATCTTCGCATTACAGCTTCGTAGGGACAAGGGGGTGGGCTCATTTTAGTCAGGCACCCAATCAGTCTCTCAGGATCATCCCAGAGCTATTAAGCCACGCCCCTAGCAACAATTTTAGGCACCCTAGCAACATCTCCCATAGACTGCCATTATAAAATGCACAGATGGATATCTTTGCACCACAGTGTCATAGAGACATGGGGGTGGGCTCATTTTACTCAGGCATCCAATCAGTCTCTCAGGATACTTACATAGGTATAAGCCACGCCCCTAGCAACCACTTTTGAGCACCCTAGCAACATAAAATTCAAACAGTTATATCTCGGCATCCGAACATCGTAGAGAGACGGGGGTTGGACCGTTTGACTCATGACTCAGAGTGTAATCGTTATGGGATGCCAATTTTTTCCCTAGCAACCAAATACAGTTCCCTAGCAACAGAGTAAACAAGGCCTTATATCTCCGCATCAGAACATCTTAGAGACACGGGGGTTGGACCGTTTGACTTGTGACTCGGAGTGTAATCATTATGGGATGCCAAATTTTTCCCTAGCAACCAAATACAGTACCCTAGCAACAGAGTAAACAAAGCCTTATATCTCCGCATCAGAACATCGTAGAGACACGGGGGTTGGACCGTTTGACTCGTGACTCGGAGTGTAATTATTATGGGATGCCAATTTTTTCCCTAGCAACCAAATACAGTACCCTAGCAACAGAGTAAACAAAGCCATATATCTCCGCATCAGAACATCGTAGAGACACGGGGGTTGGACCGTTTGACTCATGACTCAGAGTGTAATCATTATGGGATGCCAATTTTTTCCCTAGCAACCAAATACAGTACCCTAGCAACAGAGTAAACAAAGCCTTATATCTCCGCATCAGAACATCGTAGAGACACGGGGGTTGGACCGTTTGACTCGTGACTCGGAGTGTAATCATTATGGGATGCCAATTTTTCCCTAGCAACCACATACAGTACCCTAGCAACAGAGTAAACAAAGCCTTATATCTCCGCATCAGAACATCTTAGAGACACGGGGGTTGGACCGTTTGACTTGTGACTCGGAGTGTAATCACTATGGGATGCCAATTTTTTCCCTAGCAACCAAATACAGTACCCTAGCAACAGAGTAAACAAAGCCTTATATCTCCGCATCAGAACATCATACAGACAGGGGGGTTGGACCGTTTGACTCGTGACTCGGAGTGTAATCATTATGGGATGCCAATTTTTCCCTAGCAACCAAATACAGTACCCTAGTAACAGAGTAAACAAAGCCTTATATCTCCGCACCAGAACATCGTAGAGACATGGGGGTTGGACCGTTTGACTCGTGACTCGGAGTGTAATCATTATGGGATGCCATTTTTTTCCCTAGCAACCAAATAGAGTACCCTAGCAACAGAGTAAACAAAGCCTTATATCTCCGCATCAGAACATCGTAGAGACAAGGGAGTTGGACCGTTTGACTCGTGACTCGGCGGGTAATCACTAGGGGATGCCAATTTTTTCCCTAGCAACCAAATACAGTACCCTAGCAACAGAGTAAACAAAGCCTTATATCTCCACATCAGAACATCGTAGAGACACGGGGGTTGGACCGTTTTACTTTTGGCTTGGAGTATAATCATATATGGTCCCCAGAATTTTGCCACGGCAAGCACCACTTCACATTTTCTTCAGGAAATGTACCTATCTAGTTATTATTATTATTATTCTTTTTCTCCCCCCAAAATTTCGGCAACTAACTCGTCCTAGGGCTTTCAAGCTACATGCACCAAATTTTCCACAGACCTTCAGACTGGTCTGACTTAGTGTGCTATATCTTTTCTAACTGATGGGACCTTCCGAATTCCTAAACGGGGGTCTCGAACACCCCAAAATTTCCATTGACTTAACATTGAGACAAACTTTGACGGGTCATAGCTGTGAGTAAGAAACTTGTAGAAACTTGTGGCTTACCACATTTAAGGTGGCTGACAGGCTCTGTAAGAACATACATCACAATGGGGTGTAAGCTGTACCCCTGGGGTGTAAGAGGCCCCCAAAATTTCCCATTGACTTATAATGGGGCAGGAAGCATGCCCATATAAGGGAATAAACGCGTCCCAGATGGAATATCTTTACTTTAGAGTGTCGTAGAGACATGGGGGTGGGCTCATTTTACTCAGTCATCCAATCAGTCTCTTAGGATCGCCCCAAAGCTATTTAGCCACGCCCCTAGCAACAATTTTGGGTACCCTAGCAACATCTCCCATAGACTACCATTATAAAAAGCCCAGATGGATATCTTTACACCAGAGTGTCATAGAGACATAGGGGTGGGCTCATTTTACTCAGGCATCCAATCAGTCTTAATAGGATTCTTATTGAGGCATTAAGCCACGCCCCTAGCAACCAAATTTGAGCACCCTAGCAACATAATAAACAAAGCCTTATATCTCTTGGTCTGAACATCATAGAGACATGGGGGTTGGGTCTTTGGGTCATGCTAGGTTCATGCTAGCTCCATGCTAAGTCATACTAGCTTCATGCTAGTTTCATGCTAGCTTTATGCTAATTTCATAATAAATCTTGCTAACTTCATGCTAAATCATGCTAACTTCATGTTAAATCTTGTTAGCTGCACGTTAAATAGTGCTAGCGTCATGCTAATCATGTTAGCATCATGCTAATCATGCTAGCTTCACGTTAAATCATGCTAGCGTCATGCTAATCATGCTAACCTCATGCTTACTTCATGCTAATCATGCTAGCCTCATGCTAGCTTCATGCTAATCATGCTAACATCATGCTAGCTTCATGCTAATCATGCTAGAATCATGCTAGCTTCATGCTAATCATGCTAGAATCATGCTAGCTTCATGCTAATCATGCTAGAATCATGCTAGTTTCATGCTAACATCATGCTAGCTTTATGCTAATCATGCTAGCATCATGCTAGCTTCATGCTAATCATGCTAGCATCATGCTAATCATGCTAGCATCATGCTAGCTTCATGCTAATCATGCTAGCATCATGTTAGCTTCATGCTAATCATGCTAACATCATGCTAGCTTCATGCTAATCATGCTAGCATCATGCTAGCTTCATGCTAATCATGCTAGCATCATGCTAGCTTCATGCTAATCATGCTAGCTTCATGCTAATCATGCTAGCATCATGCTAATCATGCTAGCATCATGCTAGCTTCATGCTAATCATGCTAGCATCATGCCAGCTTCATGCTAATCATGCTAACATCATGCTAGCTTCATGCTAATCATGCTAGCATCATGCTAGCTTCATGCTAATCATGCTAGCATCATGCTAGCTTCATGCTAATCATGCTAGCATCATGCTAGCTTCATGCTAATCATGCTAGCATCATGCTAGCTTCATGCTAATCATGCTAGCATCATGCTAGCTTCATGCTAATCATGCTAGCATCATGCTAGCATCATGCTAATCATGCTAGCATCATGCTAATCATGCTAGCATCATGCTAGCTTCATGCTAATCATGCTAGCATCATGCTAGCTTCATGCTAGCATCATGCTAGCTTCATGCTAATCATGCTAACATCATGCTAGCTTCATGCTAATCATGCTAGCATCATGCTAGCTTCATGCTAATCATGCTAGCATCATGCTAGCTTCATGTTAATCATGCTAGCATCATGTTAGCTTCATGCTAATCATGCTAACATCAGGCTAACTTCATGCTAATCATGCTACCTTCATACTTAAACATTCTAACAGCCAGATAGCCTACTAAACTAAACTTCTGTCAAACCGTTTTAAACGTTCAAGCTACGCTTTTTCAAGCCAACATAAAGTTTGTCTTCAAACTTTAATATCTAGTTATTATTATATCTTATTCTTATGTCTGCACACTTTTTCGGCGCGTAACTCGTCCCGCACGCTTTGTCGTAGTCCCATGAAAGCGGGCTCAAATCGACCGGTTTATTGAGGAGAGGTGTGCTATGACTTTTATAAGCGATCGGGTGCAGGATTTCCGATAGGGGGGCGAAAAACCACCCGAAAAATCCCATTGACTTAACATTGCGCCCAACTTTGACGAGTCATAGCTCCGCTCGAGATTTTTGTAGAAACATGTGGGTTACAACATTTGAAGAGGGTGGTAGGCTCTGTAAAAACATACATCACAATGGGGTGTAAGTTGTACCCCTGGGGTGTAAGAGGCACCCAAAAGTGCCCCATTGACTTATAATGGGGCAGGAAACATGCCCATATAAGGAAATAAAAAAGTTCCAGCTGGGATATCTTCGCTTTACAATGTCCTACAGACAAGTGGGTGGGCTCATTTCACTCGGGCATCCAATCAGTCTCTCTGGATCATCTCAGAGCTATTAAGCCACGCCCCTAGCAACAATTTTGGGCACCCTAGCAACATCTCCCATAGACTGCCATTATAAAATGCCCAGATGGATATCTTTGCACCAGAGTGTCATAGAGACATGGGGGTGGGCTCATTTTACTCAGGCATCCAATCAGTTTCTCAGGATCCTTAAAGACTTACTAAGCCACGCCCCTAGCAACCACTTTTCAGCACCCTAGCAACATAAAATTCAAACAGTTATATCTCAGCATCCGAACATCGTAGAGACATGGGGGTTGGACCGTTTGATTCGTGACTCAGAGTGTAATCATTATGGGATGCCAATTTTTTCCCTAGCAACCAAATACAGTACCCTAGCAACATAGTAAACAAAGCCTTAAATCTCCGAATCGGAACATCGTAGCGACACGGGGGTTGGACCGTTTGACTCGTGACTCGGAATGTATTCATTATGGGATGCCAATTTTTTCCCTAGCAACCAAATACAGTACCCTAGCAACAGAGTAAACAAAGCCTTATATCTCCGCATCAGAACATCGTAGAGACACGGGGTTTGGACCGTTTGACTCGTGACTCGGAGGGTAATCACTAGTGGATGCCAATTTTTTCCCTAGCAACCAAATACAGTACCCTAGCAACAGAGTAAACAAAGCCTTATATCTTTGCATCAGAACATCGTAGAGACACGGGGGTTGGACCGTTTGACTCGTGACTCGGCGGGTAATCACGAGTGGATGCCATTTTTTCCCTAGCAACCAAATACATTACCCTAGCAACAGAGTAAACAAAGCCTTATATCTCCACATCAGAACATCGTAGAGACACGGGAGTTGGATTGTTTTACTTTTGGCTTGGAGTATAATCATATATTGTCCCCAGAATTTTGCCACGGCAAGCACCACTCACATTTTCTTCAGGAAATGTACCTATCTAGTTATATTTTATTCTTACATCTGCACGTTTTTTCGGCACCTAACTCGTCCCGCACGGTTTGTCGTAGACCCATGAAAGAGGGCTCAAATCGACTGGCTTATTAAGGACACGACTGCTATGACTTTTATAAGCGATCGGGTGCAGGATTTTCGAAAGGGGGGCGAAAAACCACCCGAAAAATCCCATTGACTTAACATTGAGCCCAACTTTGACGAGTCATAGCTCCGCTCGAGGATTTTGTAGAAACATGTAGGTTACAACATTTGGAGAGGGTGGTAGACTCTGTAAGAACATATATCACAATGGGGTGTAAGTTGTACCCCTGGGGTGTAAGAGGCGCCCAAAAGTGCCCCAATGAAAAGTCAATGGGGCGAAAATCCCATAGACTTAACATTGCAAATACTTTGACGGGTCATAGGTACGAGCGAGGATTTCGTAGAAACATGTGGGTTGCTAAAATTAAAGAGGGTGCTAGACTCTGTCAGGACGTCCCCCACAATGGGGTGTAAGGTTACCCTAGCAACCTTTTTGGGCACCCTAGCAACCTATCCCATAGACTGCCATTATAAAATGCCCGGATGGATATCTTTGCACCACAGTGTCACAGAGACATGGGGGTGGGCTCATTTTACTCAGGCATCCAATCAGTCTCTCAGGATCCTTATTGAGGTATTAAGCCACGCCCCTAGCAACCAGTTTTAAGCACCCTAGCAACATAAAATTCAAACAGTTATATCTCGCCATCAGAACATCGTAGAGACACGGGGGTTGGACCGTTTGACTCGTGACTCAGAGTGTAATCATTATGGGATGCCAATTTTTTCCCTAGCAACCAAATACAGTACCCTAGCAACAGAGTAAACAAAGCCTTATATCTCTGCATCAGAACATCGTAAAGACACGGGGGTTGGACCGTTTGACTCGTGACTCGGCGTGTAATCATTATGGGATGCCAATTTTTTCCCTAGCAACCAAATACAGTACCCTAGCAACAGAGTAAACAAAGCCTTGTATCTCCGCATCAGAACATCGTAGAGACACGGGGGTTGGACCGTTTGACTCGTGACTCGGAGTGTAATCATTATGGGATGCCAATTATTAACCAAGCAACCCAAAACAGTACCCTAGCAACAGAGTAAACAAAGCCTTATATCTCAGCATCAGAACATCGTAGAGACACGGGGGTTGGACCCTTTGACTCGTGACTCAGAGTGTAATCATTATGGGATGCCAATTTTTTCCCTAGCAACCAAATACAGTACCCTAGCAACAGAGTAAACAAAGCCTTGTATCTCCGCATCAGAACATCGTAGAGACACAGGGGTTGGACCGTTTGACTCGTGACTCGGAGTGTAATCATTATGGGATGCCAATTTTTTCCCTAGCAACCAAATACAGTACCCTAGCAACAGAGTAAACAAAGCCTTATATCTCCGCATCAGAACATCGTAGAGACACGGGGGTTGGACCGTTTGACTCGTGACTCAGAGTGTAATCATTATGGGATGCCATTTTTTTCCCTAGCAACCAAATACAGTACCCTAGCAACAGAGTAAACAAAGCCTTATATCTCCGCATCAGAACATCCTAGAGACACAGGGGTTGGACCGTTTGACTCGTGACTCAGAGTGTAATCATTATGGGATGCCAATTTTTTCCCTAGCAACCAAATACAGGACCCTAGCAACAGAGTAAACAAAGCCTTATATCTCCGCATCAGAACATCGTAGAGACATGGGGGATGGACCGTTTGACTCGTGACCCGGAGTGTAATCACTATTGGAGATGTCAAATTTTCCCTAGCAACCAAATACTGTACCCTAGCAACCAAATAAACAAAGCCTTATATCTCCCCTTCAGAACATCGTAGAGACATGGGGGTTTGACCATTTGACTTGTGACTCGGAGTGTAATCACTAGTGGATGGCAATTTTCTCCCTAGCAACCAAATACACTACCCTAGCAACCGAATAAACAAAGCCTTATATCTCCTCATCAGAACATCGTAGAGACATGGGGGTTGGACCGTTTGACTTGTGACCCGGAGTGTAATCACTATTGGATGTCAAAATTTTCCCTAGCAACCAAATACAGTACCCTAGCAACCGAATAAAAAAAGCCTTATATCTGCGCATCAGAACATCGTAGAGACACGGGGTTTGGATCGTTTTACTTGTAACTGGAAGTATAATCATATACTGTCCCCCGAAATTTGCCACGGCAAGCACCACTTCACATTTTCTTCAGGAAATGTACCTATCTAGTATCTTATTATTCTTATGTCTGCACACTTTTTCGGCACGTAACTCGTCCCGCACGGTTTGTCGTAGACACACTAATGAGGGCTCAAATCGACCGGTTTATTGAGGAGAGGTGTGCTATGACTTTTATAAGCGATCGGGTGCAGGATTTCAGAAAGGGGGGCGAAAAACCACCCGAAAAAATCCCATTGACTTTACATTGGGCCGAACTTTGACGGGTCATACCTCCTCTCAAGGATTTTGTAGAAACATATGGGTTACAACATTTGAAGAGGGTGGTAGGCTCTGTAAGAACATACATGACATTGGGGTGTAAGTTGTACCCCTGGGGTGTAAGAGGCACCCGAAATTTCCCATTAACTTATAATGGGGCAGGAAACATGCCCATATAAGGGAATAAAAAAGTTCCAGATGGGATATCTTTGCTTTACAATGTCGTAGAGACATGGGGGTGGGCTCATTTTACTCGGGCATCCAATCAATCTATCAGTATAGTCCCAAAGCTTTTAAGCCACGCCCCTAGCAACCACTTTTGAGCACCCTAGCAACATAAAATTCAAACAGTTATATCTCTGCATCAGAACATCATAGAGACACGGGGATTGGACCGTTTGACTCGTGACTCGGAGTGTTATCATTATGGGATGCCAATTTTTTCCCTAGCAACCAAATACAGTACCCTAGCAACAGAGTAAACAAAGCCTTATATCTCCGCATCAGAACATCGTAGAGATATGGGGGTTGGACCGTTTGACTCGTGACCCGGAGTGTAATAATTATGGGATGCCAATTTTTTCCCTAGCAACCAAATACAGTACCCTAGCAACAGAGTCAACAAAGCCTTATATCTCAGCATCAGAACATCGTAGAGACACGGGGGTTGGACCGTTTGACTCGTGACTCAGTGTGTAATCATTATGGGATGACAAATTTTTCCCTAGCAACCAAATACAGTACCCTAGCAACAGAGTAAACAAAGCCTTATATCTCCGCATCAGAACATCGTAGAGACACGGGGGTTGGACCGTTTGACTCGTGACTCAGTGTGTAATCATTATGGGATGACAAATTTTTCCCTAGCAACCAAATACAGTACCCTAGCAACAGAGTAAACAAAGCCTTATATCTCCGCATCAGAACATCGTAGAGACACGGGGGTTGGACCGTTTGACTCGTGACTCAGAGCGTAATCACTAGTGGATGCCATTTTTTCCCTAACAACCAAATACAGCTCCCTAGCAACAGAGTAAACAAAGCCTTATATCTCCGCATCAGAACATCGTAGAGACACGGGGGTTGGACCGTTTGACTTGTGACTCGGCGGATAATCACTAGTGAATGCCATTTTTTTCCCTAGCAACCAAATACAGTACCCTAGCAACAGAGTAAACAAAGCCTTATATCTCTGCATCAGAACATGGTAGAGACACGGGGGTTGGACCGTTTGACTTGTGACTCAGAGGGTAATCACCAGTGGATGCCAATTTTCCCCCTAGCAACCAAATACAGTACCCTAGCAACAGTGTAAACAAAGCCTTATATCTCCGCATCAGAACATTGTACAGACACGGGGGTTGGACCATTTTACTTGTGACTCGGCATGTAATCACTAGTGAATGCCAATTTTCCCCCTAGCAACCAAATACAGTACCCTAGCAACAGAGTAAACACAGCCTTATATCTCCGCATCAGAACATCGTAGAGACACGGGAGTTGGATCGTTTTACTTTAGGCTTGGAGTATAATCATATATGTTCCCCAGAATTTTGCCACGGCAAGCACCACTCACATTTTCTTCAGGAAATGTACCTATCTAGTTATTATTAGTGGTGCTTGCATTTATGCAAGGCATCACTATTACTATTGCTCAGGGATATTATTATTATAATTATTATTATATCTTTATTCTTATGTCTGCACAAAATTTCGGCGCGTAACTCATCCCGCACGGTTTGTCGTAGAGCCATAAAAAAGGGATCAAATTGACCGGATTGTTGAGGAGAAGTGGGCTATATCTTTTATAAGCAATCGGGTGCAGGGTTTTCGAAAGGGGGGCGAAAAACCACCCGAAAAATCCCATTGACTTAACATTGCGCCAAACTTTGAAGGGTCATAGCTCTGCTCGAGGATTTTGCAGATACATGTTGGTTACAACATTTGAAGAGGGTGTTAGGCTCTTTAAGAACAAACATCACATTGGGGTGTAAGCCGTACCCCAGGGGTGTAAGAGGCACCCGAAATTTCCCATTCAAAGTCAATGGGCGAAAATCCCATAGACTTAACATTGCGAAAAACTTTGATGGGTCACAGGCCTGAGCGAGGATTTCGTAGAAGCATGTGGGTCACAACATTTGAAGAGGGTGCTAGACTCTGTCAGTACGTACCCCAAAATGGGGTGTAAGTTCACCCTAGCAACAATTTTGGGCACCCTAGCAACCTATCCCATAGACTGCCATTATAAAATGCCCAGATGGATATCTTTGCACTACAGGGTCATAGAGACATGGGGGTGGGCTCATTTTACTCAGGCATCCAATCAGTCTCTCAGGATCATTTCCGAAGTATTAAGCCACGCCCCTAGCAACGACTTTTGAGCACCCTAGCAACATAAAATTTCAAACAGTTATATCTCGGCATCCGAACATCGTAGAGACACGGGGGTTGGACCGTTTGACTCGTGACTCAGAGTGTAATCATTATGGGATGCCAATTTTTTCCCTAGCAACCAAATACAGTACCCTAGCAACAGAGTAAACAAAGCCTTATATCTCCGCATCAGAACATCGTAGACACACGGGGGTTGGACCGATTGACTCGTGACTCAGAGTGTAATCATTATGGGATGCCAATTTTTTCCCTAGCAACCAAATACAGTAACCTAGCAACAGAGTAAACAAAGCCTTATATCTCCGCATCAGAACATCGTAGAGACACGGGGGTTGGACCGTTTGACTCGTGACTCAGAGTGTAATCATTATGGGATGCCAATTTTTTCCCTAGCAACCAAATACAGTACCCTAGCAACAGAGTAAACAAAGCCTTATATCTCCGCATCAGAACATCATAGAGACACGGGGGTTGGACCGTTTGACTCGTGACTCAGAGTGTAATCATTATGGGATGCCAATTTTTTTCCTAGCAACCAAATACAGTACCCTAGCAACGGAGTAAACAAAGCCTTATATCTCCGCATCAGAACATCGTAGAGACACGGGGGTTGGACCGTTTGACTCGTGACTCAAAGTGTAATCATTATGGGATGCCAATTTTTTCCCTAGCAACCAAATACAGTACCCTAGCAACAGAGTAAACAAAGCCTTATATCTCCGCATCAGAACATCGTAGAGACACAGGGGTTGGACCGTTTGACTTGTGACTCGGAGGGTAATCACTAGTGGATGCCATTTTTTTCCCTAGCAACCAAATACAGTACCCTAGCAACAGAGTAAACAAAGCCTTATATCTCCGCATCAGAACATCGTAGAGACACGGGGGTTGGACCGTTTGACTTGTGACTCGGAGGGTAATCACTAGTGGATGCCATTTTTTTCCCTAGCAACCAAATACAGTACCCTAGCAACAGAGTAAACAAACCCTAATATCTCCGCATCAGAACATCGTAGAGACACGGGGGTTGGACCGTTTGACTCGTGACTTGGAGGGTAATCACTAGTGGATGGCAATTTTTTCCCTAGCAACCAAATACAGTACCCTAGCAACAGAGTAAACAAAGCCTTATAACTCCGCATCAGAACATCGTAGAGACACGGGGGTTGGACCGTTTGACTTGTGACTCGGAGGGTAATCACTAGTGTATGCCATTTTTTCCATAGCAACCAAATACAGTACCCTAGCAACAGAGTAAACAAAGCCTTATATCTCCGCATCAGAACATCGTAGAGACACGGGGGTTGGACCGTTTGACTGGTGACTCGGTTTGTAATCACTAGTGGATGGCATTTTTTCCCTAGCAACCAAATACAGTACCCTAGCAACAGAGTAAACAAAGCCTTATATCTCCGCATGAGAACATCGTAGAGACACGGGGGTTGGACCGTTTGACTCGTGACTCGGATGGTAATCACTAGTGGATGCCTATTTTTCCCCTAGCAACCAAATACAGTACCCTAGCAACAGAGTAAACAAAGCCTTATATCTCCGCATCAGAACATCGTAGAGACACGGGGGTTGGACCGTTTGACTCACGACTCGGAGGGTAATCACTATTGGATGGCAAATTTTTCCATAGCAACCAAATACAGTACCCTAGCAACAGAGTAAACAAAGCCTTATATCTCTGCATCAGAACATCGTAGAGACACGGGAGTTGGATCGTTTTACTTTTGGCTTGGAGTATAATCATATATGTTCCCCAGAATTTTGCCACGGCAAGCACCACTCACATTTTCTTCAGGAAATGTACCTATCTAGTTATTATTATATTTTATTCTTACATCTGCACGTTTTTTCGGCACCTAACTCGTCCCGCACGCTTTGTCGTAGACCCATGAAAGAGGGCTCAAATCAACGGGCTTATTAAGGACACGACTGCTATGACTTTTATAAGCGATCGGGTGCAGGATTTTCGAAAGGGGGGCGAAAAACCACCCGAAAAATCCCATTGACTTAACATTGAGCCCAACTTTGACGAGTCATAGCTCCACTCGAGGATTTTGTAGAAACATGTAGGTTACAACATTTGGAGAGGGTGGTAGACTCTGTAAGAACATATATCACAATGGGGTGTAAGTTGTACCCCTGGGGTGTAATAGGCGCCCAAAAGTGCCCCAATGAAAAGTCAATGGGGGAAAATCCCATAGACTTAACATTGCAAAAACTTTGACGGGTCATAGGTACGAGCGAGGATTTTGTAAAAACATGTGGGTTACATTATTTGAAGAGGGTGGTAGACTCTGTAAGAACATGGATCACAATGGGGTGTAAGTTGTACCCCTGGGGTGTAAGAGGCACCCAAAAAAAACAGGAAACATGCCCATATAAGGGAATAAAACAGTTCCAGATGGGATATCTTTGCTTTACAGTGTCGTAGAGATAAGTGGGTGGGCTCATTTCACTCAGGCATCCAATCAGTCTCTCAGGATCATCCCAGAACTTATAAGCCACGCCCCTAGCAACAATTTTGGGCACCCTAGCAACATCTCCCATAGACTGCCATTATAAAATGCCAGATGGATATCTTTGCATCACACTGTCATAGAGACATGGGGGTGGGCTCATTTTACTCAGGCATCCAATCAGTCTCTCAGGATCCTTACATAGGTATTAAGCCACGCCCCTAGCAAACACTTTTGAGCACCCTAGCAACTTAAAATTCAAACAGTTATATCTCGGCATCAGAACATCGTAGAGACACGGGGGTTGGACCGTTTGACTCGTGACTCAGAGTGTAATCATTATGGGATGCCAATTTTTTTCCTAGCAACCAAATACAGTACCCTAGCAACAGAGTAAACAAAGCCTTATATCTCGGCATCAGAACATCGTAGAGACACGGGGGTTGGACCGTTTGACTCGTGACTCAGAGTGTAATCATTATGGGATGCCAATTTTTCCCCTAGCAACCAAATACAGTACCCTAGCAACAGAGTAAACAAAGCCTTATATCTCCGCATCAGAACATCGTAGAGACACGGGGTTTGGACCGTTTGACTCGTGACTCGGAGGGTAATCACTAGGGGATGCCAATTTTTTCCCTAGCAACCAAATATAGTACCCTAGCAACAGAGTAAACAAAGCCTTATATCTCAGCATCAGAACATCGTAGAGACACGGGGTTTGGACCGTTTGACTCGTGACTCAGAGGGTAATCACTAGTGGATGCCAATTTTCCCCCTAGCAACCAAATACAGTACCCTAGCAACAGAGTAAACAAAGCCTTATATCTCTGCATCAGAACATCGTAGAGACACGGGGGTTGGACCGTTTGACTCTTGACTCAGAGGGTAATCACTAGTGGATTCCATTTTTCCCCCTAGCAACCAAATACAGTACCCTAGCAACAGAGTAAACAAAGCCTTATATCTCCGCATCAGAACATCGTAGAGACACGGGGGTTGGACCGTTTGACTTGTGACTCGGAGGGTAATCACTAGTGGATGCCATTTTTTCCCCTAGCAACCAAATACAGTACCCTAGCAACAGAGTAAACAAAGCCTTATATCTCCGCATCAGAACATCGTAGAGACATGGGGGTTGGACCGTTTGACTCGTGACTCGGAGGGTAATCACTAGTGGATGGCAATTTTTTCCCTAGCAACCAAATACAGTACCCTAGCAACCGGAAAAACACAGCCTTATATCTCCGCATCAGAACATCGCAGAGACACGGGAGTTGGATCGTTTTACTTTTGGCTTGGAGTATAATCATATATTGTCCCCAGAATTTTGCCACGGCAAGCACCACTCACATTTTCTTCAGGAAATGTACCTATCTAGTTATTATTATTCTTTTTCTTCTTCTGAGACTAAAATTTCTGCGGCTAACTCGTCCGACAGCTTTCAAGCTACAACCACGAAATTTTCCACGGACATTCTGACTGGTCTAAAGAAGTGTGCTATATCTTTTTGACGGGATCCGACTTACAGAATTCCTAAAACGGGACATAAAACTTCCGAAAAGTCCCATTTACTTAACATTGCGACAAACTTTGACAGGTCATAGCTGCAAGCGAGTAATTTGTAGAAACTTGTGGGTTACCACATTTGAAGAGGCTGGCAGGCACTGTGAGAACATACATCACATTGGAGTGTAAGTTTCACCCCTGGGGTGTAAGAGGCCCCCAAAATTCCCCATTGACTTATAACGGGGCAGGAAACACGCCCATATAAGGGAATAAAAACGTTCCAGATGGAATATCTTCGCTTTACAGTATCATAGAGACATGGGGATGGGCTCATTTTACTCAGGCATCCAATCAGTCTCTCTGGATCGTCCCATAGCTATTAAGCCACGCCCCTAGCAACCATTTGTGGGCACCCTAGCAACATCTCCCATAGACTGCCATTATAAAATGCCCAGATGGATATCTTTGCAGCACAGTGTCACAGAGACATGGGGGTGGGCTCATTTTACTCAGGCATCCAATCAGTCTCTAAGGATTCTTATTGAGGTATTAAGCCACGCCCCTAGCAACCAAATATGAGCACCCTAGCAACATAATAAACAAAGCCTTATATCTCTGGATCCGAACATCATAGAGACATGGGGGTTGGGTCTTTTGGTCATGTTAGCTTCATGCTAGCTTCATGCTAAGTCATACTAGCTTCATGCAAGTTTCATGCTAGCTTTATGCTAATTTCATAATAAATCTTGCTAACTTCATGCTTATTCATGTTAGCATCATGCTAGTTTCATGCTAATTCATGTTAGCATCATGCTAGCTTCATGCTAACTTCATGCTAATTCATATTAGCATCATGCTAGCTTCATGCTAATTCATGTTAGCATCATGCTAGCTTCATGCTAATTCATGTTAGCATCATGCTAGCTTCATGCTAATTCATGTTAACATCATGCTAGCTTCATGCTAATTCATGTTAGCATCATGCTAGCTTCATGCTAATTCATGTAAGCATCATGCTAGCTTCATGCTATATCATGTTAGCATCATGCTAGCTTCATGCTAATTCATGTTAGCATCATGCTAGCTTCATGCTAATTCATGTTAACATCATGCTAGCTTCATGCTAATTCATGTTAGCATCATGCTAGCTTCATGCTAATTCATGTTAGCATCATGCTAGCTTCATGCTAATTCATGTTAGCATCATGCTAGCTTCATGCTATTTCATGTTAGCATCATGCTAGTTTCATGTAAATTCATGTTAGCATCATGCTAGCTTCATGCTAATTCATGTTAGCATCATGCTAACTTCATGCTAACTTCATGTTAATTCATGCTAATTCATGTTAGCATCATGCTAACTTCATGCTAATTCATATTAGCATCATGGTAGCTTCATGCTAATTCATGTTAGCATCATGCTACTTTCATGCTAATTCATGTAAGCATCATGCTAACTTCATGCTAATTCATGTTAGCATCATGCTAGCTTCATGCTAATTCATGTTAGCATCATGCTAGCTTCATGCTAATTCATGTTAGCATCATGCTAGCTTCATGCTAATTCATGTTAGCATCATGCTAGCTTCCTGCTAATTCATGTTAGCATCATGCTAGCTTCATGCTAATTCATGTTAGCATCATGCTAGCTTCATGCTAATTCATGTTAGCATCATGTTAGCTTCATGCTAAATCATGCTAGCATCATGCTAGCTTCATGCTAATTCATGTTAGCATCATGCTAGCTTCATGCTAATCATGCTAACTTGATGCTAGCTTCATGCGAATCATGTTAGCTTCATGTTAGCTTCAGGCTAATCATGCTAGCTTCATGCTAAATCAGGCTAGCTTCATACTTAAACATACTAACAGCCAGATAGCCTACTAAACTAAACTTCTGTCAAACCGTTTTAAACGTTCAGGCCAGGCTTTGTCAAGCCAACATAAAGTTTGTCAACAAACTTTTCTATCTAGTTATGTTGGCTTGAGAAAGCCAACATACTGTTGTTGCACTTAAACTTATTATTCTTTTTCTGAGACTAAAATTTCTAACTCTAACTCGTCCTAGAGCTTTCAAGCTACAGCCATCAAACTTTGGACAGACCTTCGGTCTGATCTGACTCGAGTTGCTATATCTTTTCTAACTGATGGGACCTTCCGAATTCCTAAACGGGGCGCTGAAACACCCCAAAATTTCCATTGACTTAACATTGAGACAAACTTTGACGGGTCATAGCTGCGAGTGAGAAACTTGTAGAAACTTTTGGCTTACCACATTTAAGGAGGCTGACAGGCTGTGTAAGAACATACCTCACAATGGGGTGTAAGCTGTACTGCTGGGGTGTAAGAGGCCCCCAAAATTTCCCATTGACTTATAATGGGGCAGGAAACATGCCCATAAAAGGGAATAAAAGCGTCCCAGATGGAATATCTTCACTTTAGAGTGTCTTAGAGACATGGGGGTGGGCTCATTTTACTCAAGCATCCAATCAGTCTCTTAGGATCACCCCAGAGCTATTAAGCCACGCCCCTAGCAACAATTTTGGGTACCCTAGCAACATCTCCCATAGACTACCATTATAAAAAGCCCAGATGGATATCTTTGCACCAGAGTGTCATAGAGACATAGGGGTGGGCTCATTTTACTCAGGCATCCAATCAGTCTCTTAGGATTCTTATTGAGGTATTAAGCCACGCCCCTAGCAACAAAATATGAAGACCCTAGCAACATAATAAACAAAGCCTTATATCTCTGGATCTGAACATCGTAGAGACACAGGGGTTGGACCGTTTTACTTGTGGCTTGAAGTTTAATCATTATGGGATGGCAATTTTCTCCCTAGCAACCAAACTTAGTACCCTAGCAACGGAATAAACAAAGCCTTATATCTCCGCTTCAGAACATCATAGAGACACGGGGGTTGGACCGTTTTACTTGTGGCTTGAAGTGTGATCATTATGGGATGCCAATTTTCTCCCTAGCAACCAAACTTAGTACCCTAGCAACGGAATAAACAAAGCCTTATATCTCCGCATCAGAACATTGTAGAGACACGGGGGTTGGACCGTTTTACTTGTGGCTTGAAGTGTGATCATTATGGGATGCCAATTTTCTCCCTAGCAACCAAACTTAGTACCCTAGCAACGGAATAAACAAAGCCTTATATCTCCGCATCAGAACATTGTAGAGACACGGGGGTTGGACCGTTTTACTGGTGGCTTGAAGTGTGATCATTATGGGATGCCAATTTTCTCCCTAGCAACCAAACTTAGTACCCTAGCAACGAAATAAACAACGCCTTATATCTCCGCATCAGAACATTGTAGAGACACGGGGGTTGGACCGTTTTACTTGTGGCTTGATGCTAATCATGCTAGCATCATGTTAGCTTCATGCTAATCATGCTAACATCATGTTAGCTTCATGTTAATCATGTTAACATCATGCTAGCTTCATGCTAATCATGTTAGCATCATGCTAGCTTCATGCTAATCATGCTAGCTTCATGCTAATCATGCTAGCTTCATGCTAATCATGCTAGATTTATGCTAATCATGTTAGCATCATGCTAATCATGCTAGCATCATGCTAGCTTCATACTAATCATGCTAGCATCATGCTAGCTTTATGCTAATCATGCTATCATCATGTTAGCCTCATGCTAATCATTCTAGCTTCATGCTAGCTTTATGGTAATCATACTAGCATCATGCTAGCTTCATGCTAATCATACTAGCTTCATGCTAATCATGCTAACATCATGCTAGCTTCATGCTAATCATTCTAGCTTCATGCTAATCATGCTAGCTTCATGCTAATCATACTAGCTTCATGCTAATCATGCTAACATCATGCTAGCTTCATGCTAGCTTTATGCTAATCATACTAGCATCATGCTAGCTTCATGCTAATCATACTAGCTTCATGCTAATCATGCTAACATCATGCTAGCTTCATGCTAATCATTCTAGCTTCATGCTAATCATGCTAGCTTCATGCTAATCATGCTAGCATCATGCTAGCTTTATGCTAATCATGCTATCATCATGCTAGCCTCATGTTAATCATGTTATCATCATGCTAATTTCATGCTAATCATGTTAGCTTCATGTTAAATTATGCTAGCTTCATGTTAACTTCATGCTAAATCGTGTAAGCATCATGTTAGCTTAATGTTAAAATCATGCTAGCTTCATGCTAAATCACGTTCGCTTCATGTTAAATCATGCTAGCTTTATCTTAAATCATGATAGCTTCATGCTAAGTTGTCAAACTCTACTCTCAGACTAGGCTTTCTCAAGCCAACATAAAGTTTGTTCCGACGAACTTTTCTATCTAGTTAGTGGTGCTTGCATTTATGCAAGGCATCACTATTATTATCTTGCATACTTATTATTATAATTATTAGTGGTGCTTGCATTTATGCAAGGCATCACTATTACTATTCCTCAGGGATATTATTCTTATTATTATTAGTGGTGCTTGCATTTATGCAAAGCATCACTATTACTATTGCTCAAAGATATTATTATTATGTTGGCTTTGACAAAGCCAACATACTGATATTGTATTTAAACTTATTATTATTATTCTTCTTCTTCTTCTTCTTCTGAGACTAAAATTTCTGCGGCTAACTCGTCCGACAGCTTTCAAGCTACATCCACGAAATTTTCCACGGACATTCTGACTGGTCTAAAGAAGTGTGCTATATCTTTTTGACGGGATCCGACTTACAGAATTCCTAAAACGGGACATAAAACTTCCGAAAAGTCCCATTTACTTAACATTGCGACAAACTTTGACAGATCATAGCTCCGAGTGAGAAATTTGTAGAAACTTGTGGCTTACCATATTTAAGGAGGCTGACAGGCACTGTGAGAACATACCTCACATTGGGGTGTAAGTTTCACCCCTGGGGTGTAGGAGGCCCCCAAAATTCCCCATTGACTTATAACGGGGCAGGAAACACGCCCATATAAGGGAATAAAAACGTTCCAGATGGAATATCTTCGCTTTACAGTGTCATAGAGACATGGGGGTGGGCTCATTTTACTCAGGCATCCAATCAGTCTCTCTGGATCATCCCATAGCAATTAAGCCACGCCCCTAGCAACCATTTTTGGGCACCCTAGCAACATCTCCCATAGACTGCCATTATAAAATGCCCAGATGGATATCTTTGCAGCACAGTGTCATAAAGACATAGGGGTGGGCTCATTTTACTCAGGCATCCAATCAGTCTCTAAGGATTCTTATTAAGCTATTAAGCCACGCCCCTAGCAACCAAATATGAGCACCCTAGCAACATAATAAACAAAGCCTTATATCTCTGGATCCGAACATCATAGAGACATGGGGGTTGGGTCTTTTGGTCATGTTAGCTTCATGCTAGCTTCAAGCTAAGTCATACTAGCTTCATGCTAGTTTCATGCTAGCTTTATGCTAATTTCATAATAAATCTTGCTAACTTCATGCTTATTCATGTTAGCATCATGCTAGCTTCATGCTAATTCATGTTAGCTTCATGCTAGCTTCATGCTAATTCATGTTATCATCATGCTAGCTTAATGCTAATTCATATTAGCATCATGCTAGCTTCATGCTAATTCATGTTAGCATCATGCTAGCTTCATGCTAATTCATGTTAGCATCATGCTAGCTTCATGTTAATTCATGTTAGCATCATGCTAGCTTCATGTTAATTCATGTTAGCATCATGCTAGCTTCATGCTAATTCATGTTAGCATCATGCTAACTTCATGTTAATTCATGTTAGCTTCATGCTAGCTTCATGCTAATTCATGTTAGCTTCATGCTAATTCATGTTAGCATCATGCTAGCTTCATGCTAATTCATGTTAGCATCATGCTAGCTTCATGCTAATTCATGTTAGCATCATGCTAGCTTCATGCTAATTCATGTTAGCATCATGCTAGCTTCATGCTAATTCATGTTAGCATCATGCTAGCTTCATGCTAGCTTCATGCTAATTCATGTTAGCATCATGCTAGCTTCATGTTAATTCATGTTAGCATCATGCTAGCTTCATGCTAATTCATGTTAGCATCATGCTAGCTTCATGTTAATTCATGTTAGCATCATGCTAGCTTCATGCTAATTAATGTTAGCATCATGCTAGCTTCATGCTAATTCATGTTAGCATCATGCTAATTCATGTTAGCATCATGCTAACTTCATGCTAATTCATGTTAGCATCATGCTAGCTTCATGCTAATCATGCTAACTTGATGTTAGCTTCATGCTAATCATGTTAGCTTCATGCTAGCTTCATGCTAATTCATGTTAGCAACATGCTAGCTTCATGTTATTTCATGTTAGCATCATGCTAACTTGATGCTAGCTTCATGCTAATCATGTTAGCTTCATGCTAGCTTCAGGCTAATCATGCTAGCTTTATGTTAAATCAGGCTAGCTTCATACTTAAACATACCAACAGCCAGATAGCCTACTAAACTAAACTTCTGTCAAACCGTTTTTAACGTTCAGGCCAGGCTTTGTCAAGCCAACATAAAGTTTGTCAACAAACTTTTCTATCTAGTTATTATTCTTCTTTTTCTGGACACTTTTTCGGCGCGTAACTCGTCTCGCACGGTTTGCCGTAGTGCCTTGAAAGACGGCTCAAATCGACCGGATTATTGAGGAGAGGTGTGCTATGACTTTTATAAGCGATCGGGTGCAGGATTTCCGAAAGGGGCGCGAAAAACCTCCCGAAAACGTCCCATTGACTTTACATTGCGTCGAACTTTGACGGGTCATAGCTCCACTCGAGGATTTAGTAGAAACATGTGGGTTACAGCATTTGAAGAGGGTGGTAGGCTCTGTAAGAACATACATCACATTGGGGTGTAAGGTGTACCCCTGGGGTGTAAGAGGTGCCCAAAAGTGCCCTAATGGAAAGTCAATGGGGCGAAAATCCCATAGACTAACATTACGAAAAAACTTTGACGGGTCACAGGTCCAAGTGAGGATTTCATAGAAACATGTGGGTTACTAAAATTGAAGAGGGTGCTAGACTCTGTCAGGACGTCCCCCACAATGGGGTGTAAGGTTACCCTAGCAACCGTTTTGGGCACCCTAGCAACATCTCCCATAGACTGCCATTATAAAATGCCCAGATGGATATCTTTGCACCACAGTGTCATAGAGACATGGGGGTGGGCTCATTTTACTCAGGCATCCAATCAGTTTCTCAGGATCCTTAAAGACTTACTAAGCCACGCCCCTAGCAACCACTTTTGAGCACCCTAGCAACATAAAATTCAAAAAGTTATATCTCGGCATCAGAACATCGTAGAGACACGGGGGTTGGACCGTTTTACTTGTGACTAGGGGTGTAACAATTGGGCACATAATTGGCCACTCCCAAGCCACGCCCCTAGCAACCAAATTTGAGCACCCTAGCAACCGAATAAACAAAGCCTTATATCTCCACATCAGAACATCGTAGAGACACGGGGGTTGGACCGTTTGACTTGTGACTCGAAGTGTAATCATTATGGGATGCCAATTTTTTCCCTAGCAACCAAATACAGTACCCTAGCAACAGAGTAAACAAAGCCTTATATCTCCGCATCAGAACATCATGGAGACACGGGGGTTGGACCGTTTGACTCGTGACTCGAAGTGTAATCATTATGGGACGCCAATTTTTTCCCTAGCAACCAAATACAATACCCTAGCAACAGGGTAAACAAAGCCTTATATCTCCGCATCAGAACGTCGTAGAGACACGGGGGTTGGACCGTATGACTCGTGACTGAGAGTGTTATCAATATGGGATGCCAATTTTTTCCCTAGCAACCAAATACAGTACCCTAGCAACAGAGTAAACAAAGCCTTATATCTCCGCATCAGAACATCGTAGAGACACGGGGGTTGGACCATTTTACTTGTGACTCGGAGGGTACTCACTAGTGGATGCCATTTTTTCCCCTAGCAACCAAATACAGTACCCTAGCAACAGAGTAAACAAAGTCTTATATCTCCGCATCAGAACATCGTAGGGACACGGGGGTTGGACCGTTTGACTCGTGACTCGGAGGGTAATCACTAGTGGATGCTATTTTTTTCCCTAGCAACCAAATACAGTACCCTAGCAACAGAGTAAACAAAGTCTTATATCTCCGCATCAGAACATCGTAGGGACACAGGGGTTGGACCGTTTGACTCGTGACTCGGAGGGTAATCACTAGTGGATGCCATTTTTTCCCCTAGCAACCAAATACAGCTCCCTAGCAACAGAGTAAACAAAGCCTTATATCTCCGCATCAGAACATTGTAGAGACACGGGGGTTGGACCGTTTGACTTGTGACTAGGAGTGTAATCACCAGTGGATGCAAATTTCCCCCCTAGCAACCAAATACAGTACCCTAGCAACAGTGTAAACAAAGCCTTATATCTCCGCATCAGATCATCGTAGAGACACGGGGGTTGGACCATTTGACTCGTGACTCGGAGTGTCATCACTAGTGGATGTCAATTTTTTCCCTAGCAACCAAATCCAATACCCTAGCAACCGAATAAACAAAGCCTTTTATCTCTGCATCAAAACATCGTAGAGACACAGGGGTTGGACCGTTTTACTTTTGGGTTGGAGAATATCATATATTGTCCCGAGAATTTTGCCACGGCAAGCACCACTTCACATTTTCTTCAGGAAATGTACCTATCTAGTTATATTTTATTCTTATGTCTGCACGTTTTTTCGGCGCGTAACTCGTCCCGCGCGGTTTGTCGTAGACACACGAAAGAGGGCTCAAATTGACCGGTTTATTGAGGAGAGGTGTGCTATGACTTTTATAAGCGATCGGGTGCAGGATTTCCGAAAGGGGGGCGAAAAACCACCCGAAAAATCCCATTGACTTAACATTGCGCCCAACTTTGACGGGTCATAGCTCCGCTCGAGAATTTTGTAGAAACATGTGGGTTACAACATTTGAAGAGGGTGGTAGGCTCTGTAAGAACATGGATCACAATGGGGTGTAAGTTGTACCCCTGGGGTGTAAGAGGTGGCCAAAAGTGCCCCATTGACTTATAATGGGCCAGGAAACACGCCCATATAAGGGAATAAAACCGTTCCAGATGGGATATCTTTGCTTTACAGTGTCGTAGAGATACGTGGGTGGGCCCATTTTACTTGGGCATCCAATCAGTCTCTCAGGATCCTCCCAGAGTTATTAAGCCACGCCCCTAGCAACAATTTTGGGGACCCTAGCAACATCTCCCATAGACTGCCATTATAAAATGCCAGGATGGATATCTTTGCAGCACAGTGTCATAGAGACTTGGGGGTGGGCTCATTTTACCCAGACATCCAATCAGTCTCTCAGGATCCTTATTGAGGTATTAAGCCACGCCCCTAGCAACCACTTTTGAGCACCCTAGCAACATAACATTGAAACAGTTATATCTCGGCATCAGAACATCGTAGAGACACGGGGGTTGGACCGTTTTACTTGTGACTCGGAATGTAATCACTGGCCACATCATTGGCCACTCCCAAGCCACGCCCCTAGCAACCAAATATGAGCACCCTAGCAACCCAATAAACAAAGCCTTATATCTTCGCATCAGAACATTGTAGAGACACGGGGGTTGGACCATTTTACTTGTGACTCAGAGTGTAATAACTGGCCACATTATTGGCCACCCCCAAGCCACGCCCCTAACAACCAAATATGAGCACCCTAGCAACATAATAAACAAAGCCTTATATCTCTGGATCCGAACATCATAGAGACATGGGGGTTGGGTCTTTGGGTCATGTTAGCTTCATGCTAGCTTAATGCTAAGTCATACTAGCTTCATGCTAGTTTCATGCTAGCTTAATGCTAATTTCATAATAAATCTTGCTAACTTCACGTTAAATCATGCTAGCTTCATGCTAACTTCATGTTAACTTCTTGCTAATCATGCTAACATCATGCTAGCTTCATGCTAATCATGCTAACATCATGCTATCTTTATGCTAATCATTCTAACATCATGCTAACTTCATGCTAATCATGCTAACATCATGGTAGCTTGATGCTAATCATGCTAGCCTCATGCTAATCATGTTAGCTTCATGCTAGCTTCATGCTAATCATGCTAGCTTCATGCTAACATCATGTTAATCATGCTAACATCATGCTAACATCATGCTAGCTTCATGCTAATCATGCTAATTTCATGCTAATCATGTTAGCTTCATGCTAGCTTCATGCTAATCATGCTAGCTTCATGCTAGCTTCATGCTAACTTCATGCTAACTTCATGCTAATCATGCTAACATCATGCTAATCATGCTAACATCATGCTAATCATGCTAGCTTCATGCTAATCATGCTAGCTTCATGCTAGCTTCATGCTAATCATGTTAGCTTAATGTTAGCTTCATGCTAACTTCATGGTAATCATGTTAGCTTCCTGCTAGCTTCATGCTAATCATGTTAACATCATGCTAGCTTCATGCTAACTTCATGCTTATCATGCTAACATCATGCCAACTTCCTGATAATCATGCTAACATCATGCTAGCTTCATGCTAATCATGCTAGCCTCATGCTAGCTTCATTCATGCTAACTTCATGCTAATCATGCTAACATCATGCTAATCATGCTAACATCATGCTAGCTTCATGCTTATCATGCTAACTTCATGCTAATCATGTTAGCTTCATGCTAGCTTCATGCTAATCATGTTAACATCATGCTAGCTTCATGCTAACTTCATGCTAATCATGCTAATCATGCTAATCATGCTAACATCATGCTAATCATGCTAGCTTCATGCTAATCATGCTAGCTTCATGCTAATCATGCTAGCTTAATGCTAGCTTCATGCTAACTTCATGCTAATCATGTTAGCTTCATGCTAGCTTCATGCTACTCATGTTAACATCATGCTAGCTTCATGCTAACTTCATGCTAACTTCATGCTAATCATGCTATCATCATGCCAACTTCCTGATAATCATGCTAACATCATGCTAACTTCATGCTAATCATATTAACATCATGTTAGCTTCATGCTAACTTCATGCTAACTTCATGCTAATCATGTTAACATCATACTACCTTCACGTTAATTATGCTAACATCATGCTAATCATACTACCTTCAATAAACAAAGCCTTATATCTCCACATCAGAACATCGTAGAGACACGGGGGTTGGACCGTTTGACTCGTGACTCGGAGTATAATCATACATTTCCCCCAGAATTTTGCCACGGCAAGCACCACTTCACATTTTCTTCAGGAAATGTACCTATCTAGTTATTATTATTCTTCTTTTTCTGGACACTTTTTCGGCGCGTAACTCGTCCCGCACGGTTTGCCATAGTGCCATGAAAGAGGGCTCAAATCGACCGGATTATTGAGGAGAGGTGTGCTATGACTTTTATAAGCGATCGGGTGCAGGATTTCCGAAAGGGGCGCGAAAAACCTCCCGAAAACGTCCCATTGACTTTACATTGCGTCGAACTTTGGCAGGTCATAGCTCCACTCGAGGATTTTGTAGAAACATGTGGGTTACAGCATTTGAAGAGGGTGGTAGGCTCTGTAAGAACATACATCACGTTGGGGTGTAAGTTGTACCCCTGGGGTGTAAGAGGTCCCCAAAAGTGCCCTAATGGAAAGTCAATGGGGCGAAAATCCCATAGACTAACATTGCGAAAAAAATTTGACGGGTCATAGGTCCGAGTGAGGATGTCATAGAAACATGTGGGTTACTAAAATTGAAGAGGGTGCTAGACTCTGTCAGGACGTCCCCCACAATGGGGTGTAAGGTTACCCTAGCAACCGTTTTGGGCACCCTAGCAACATCTCCCATAGACTGCCATTATAAAATGCCCAGGTGGATATCTTTGCAGCACAGTGTCATAGAGACATGGGGGTGGGCTCATTTTACTCAGGTATCCAATCAGTCTCTCAGCATCCGTAAAGAGTTAGTATGCCACGCCCCTAGCAACCACTTTTGAGCACCCTAGCAACATAAAACTCAAACAGTTATATCTCGGCATCAGAACATTGTAGAGACACGGGGGTTGGACCGTTTTACTTGTGACTCGGAGTGTAATAACTGGCCACATCATTGGCCACTCCCAAGCCACGCCCCTAGCAACCAAATATGAGCACCCTAGCAACCGAATAAACAAAGCCTTATATCTCCGCATCAGAACATCGTAGAGAAACGGGGGTTGGACCATTTTACTTGTGACTCAGAGTGTAATAACTGGCCACATTGTTGGCCACTCCCAAGCCACGCCCCTAACAACCAAATATGAGCACCCTAGCAACATAATAAACAAAGCCTTATATCTCTGGATCCGAACATCATAGAGACATGGGGGTTGGGTCTTTGGGTCATGTTAGCTTCATGCTAGCTTAATGCTAAGTCATACTAGCTTCATGCTAGTTTCATGCTAGCTTAATGCTAATTTCATAATAAATCTTGCTAACTTCACGTTAAATCATGCTAGCTTCATGCTAACTTCATGTTAACTTCTTGCTAATCATGCTAACATCATGCTAGCTTCATGCTAATCATGCTAACATCATGCTATCTTTATGCTAATTATTCTAACATCATGCTAACTTCATGCTAATCATGCTAACATCATGCTAAAATCAGGCTAACTTCATGCTAATCATGCTAACATCATGCTAACATCATGCTAGCTTCATGCTATCATCATGCTAATCATGCTAACATCATGCTAATCATGCTAACATCATGTTAGCTTCATGCTAATCATGTTAGCTTCATGCTAACATCATGCTAGCTTCATGCTAATCATGCTAGCTTCATGCTAACTTCATGTTAATCATGTTAGCTTCATGCTAATCATGCTAACATCAAGCTAACATCATGCTAGCTTGATGCTAATCATGCTAGCGTCATGCTAATCATGCTAGCCTCATGCTAATCATGTTAGCTTCATGCTAGCTTCATGCTAATCATGCTAGCTTCATGCTAGCTTCATGCTAGCTTCATGCTAGCTTCATGCTAACATCATGTTAATCATGCTAACATCATGCTAACATCATGCTAACATCATGCTAGCTTCATGCTAATCATGCTAGCTTCATGCTAATCATGCTAGCTTCATGCTAGCTTCATGCTAATCATGCTAGCTTCATGCTAATCATGCTAGCTGCATGCTAGCTTCATGCTAACATCATGCTAATCATGCTAACATCATGCTAATCATGCTAACATCATGCTAATCATGCTTGCTTCATGCTAATCATGCTAGCTTCATGCTAATCATGTTAGCTTCATGCTAGCTTCATGCTAATCATGCTAGCTTCATGCTAACTTCATGCTAATCCTGTTAGCTTCATGCTAATCTTGTTAGCTTCATGCTAGCTTCATGCTAATCATGTTAACATCATGCTAGCTTCATGTTAACTTCATGCTAACTTCATGCTAATCATGCTAACATCATGCCAACTTCCTGATAATCATGCTAACATCATGCTAACTTCATGCTAATCATATTAACATCATGTTAGCTTCATGCTAATGATGTTCGCTTTATGCTAGCTTCATGCTAATCATGTTAACATCATACTACCTTCACGTTATTTATGCTAACATCATGCTAACTTCATGGTAATCATACTACCTTCAATAAACAAAGCCTTATATCTCCACATCAGAACATCGTAGAGACACGGGGGTTGGACCGTTTGACTCGTGACTTGGAGTATAATCATACATTGCCCCCAGAATTTTGCCACGGCAAGCACCACTTCACATTTTCTTCAGGAAATGTACCTATCTAGTTATATTTTATTCTTACATCTGCACGTTTTTTCGGCACCTAACTCGTCCCGTGTCAACTTGTCGTAGACCCATGAAAGAGGGCTCAAATCGACCGGCTTATTGAGGAGAGGTGTGCTATGACTTTTATAAGCGATCGGGTGCAGGATTTCCGAAAGGGGGGCGAAAAACCACCCGAAAAATCCCATTGACTTAACATTGCGCCCAACTTTGACGAGTCATAGCTCCGCTCGAGGATTTTGTAGAAACATGTGTGTTACAACATTTGGAGAGGGTGGTAGACTCTGTAAGAACATACATCACATTGGGGTGTAAGTTGTACCCCTGGGGTGTAAGAGGTGCCCAAAAGTGCCCCAATGAAAAGTCAATGGGGGGAAATCCCATAGACTTAACATTGCAAAAACTTTGACGGGTCATAGGTACGAGTGAGGATTCCTTAGAAACATGTGGGTTACATTATTTGAAGAGGGTGCTAGACTCTGTAAGAACATGGATCACAGTGGGGTGTAAGTTGTACCCCTGGGGTGTAAGAGGCACCCAAAATTTGGGGCAGGAAACATGCCCATATAAGGGAATAAAAAAGTTCCAGATGGGATATCTTTGCTTTACAATGTCGTAGAGACAAGGGGGTGGGCTCATTTTACTCAGACATCCAATCAGTCTATCAGGATATTCCCAAAGCTTTTAAGCCACGCCCCTAGCAACCACTTTTGAGCACCCTAGCAACATAAAATTCAAACAGTTATATCTCTGCATCAGAACATCATAGAGACACGGGGGTTGGACCGTTTGACTAGTGACTCAGAGTGTAATCATTATGGGATGCCATTTTTTTCCCTAGCAACCAAATACAGTACCCTAGCAACAGAGTAAACAAAGCCTTATATCTCCGCATCAGAACATCGTAGAGGCACGGGGGTTGGACCGTTTGACTAGTGACTCGGCGTGTAATCATTATGGGATGCCAATTTTTTCCCTAGCAACCAAATACAGTACCCTAGCAACAGAGTAAACAAAGCCTTATATCTCCGCATCAGAACATCGTAGAGACACGGGGGTTTGACCGTTTGACTCGTGACTCGGAGTGTAATCATTATGGGATGCAAATTTTTTCCCTAGCAACCAAATACAGTACCCTAGCAACAGAGTAAACACAGCCTTATATCTCCACATCAGAACATCGTAGAGACACGGGGGTTTGACCGTTTGACTCCTGACTCAGAGTGTAATCATTATGGGATGCCAATTTTTTCCCTAGCAACCAAATACAGTACCCTAGCAACAGAGTAAACAAAGCCTTATATCTCCTCATCAGAACATCGTAGAGACACGGGGGTTGGACCGTTTGACTCGTGACTCTGAGTGTAATCATTATGGGATGTAAATTTTTTCCCTAGCAACCAAATACAGTACCCTAGCAACAGAGTAAACAAAGCCTTATATCTCCGCATCAGAACATCGTAGAGACACGGGGTTTGGACCGTTTGACTCCTGACTCGGCGGGTAATCACTAGTGGATGCCAATTTTTTCCCTAGCAACCAAATACAATACCCTAGCAACAGAGTAAACAAAGCCTTATATCTCCGCATCATAACATCGTAGAGACACGGGGTTTGGACCGTTTGACTCCTGACTCGGCGGGTAATCACTAGTGGATGCCAATTTTTTCCCTAGCAACCAAATACAATACCCTAGCAACAGAGTAAACAAAGCCTTATATCTCCGCATCAGAACATTGTAGAGACACGGGAGTTGGACCGTTTGACTCGTGACTCAGAGTGTAATCATTATGGGATGTCATTTTTTCCCTAGCAACCAAATACAGTACCCTAGCAACAGAGTAAACAAAGCCTTATATCTCCGCATCAGAACATCGTAGAGACACGGGGGTTGGACCGTTTGACTCGTGACTCAGAGTGTAATCACTATGGGATGCCAATTTTTTCCCTAGCAACCAAATACAGTACCCTAGCAACAGAGTAAACAAAGCCTTATATCTCCGCATCAGAACATTGTAGAGACACGGGGGTTGGACCGTTTGACTCGTGACTCAGAGTGTAATCATTATGGGATGTCATTTTTTCCCTAGCAACCAAATACAGTACCCTAGCAACAGAGTAAACAAAGCCTTATATCTCCGCATCAGAACATCGTAGAGACACGGGGGTTGGACCGTTTGACTCGTGACTCAGAGTGTAATCACTATGGGATGCCAATTTTTTCCCTAGCAACCAAATACAGTACCCTAGCAACAGAGTAAACAAAGCCTTATATCTCCGCATCAGAACATCGTAGAGACACGGGGGTTGGACCGTTTGACTCGTGACTCAGAGCGTAATCACTATGGGATGCCAATTTTTTCCCTAGCAACCAAATACAGTACCCTAGCAACAGAGTAAACAAAGCCTTATATCTCCGCATCAGAACATCGTAGAGACACGGGGGTTGGACCGTTTGACTCGTGACTCAGAGTGTAATCACTATGGGATGCCAATTTTTTCCCTAGCAACCAAATACAGTACCCTAGCAACAGAGTAAACAAAGCCTTATATCTCAGCATCAGAACATCGTAGAGACACGAGGGTTGGACCGTTTGACTCGTGACTCAGAGTGTAATCACTATGGGATGCCATTTTTTCCCTAGCAACCAAATACAGTACCCTAGCAACAGAGTAAACAAAGCCTAATATCTTCGCATCAGAACATCGTAGAGACACGGGAGTTGGATCGTTTTACTTTTGGCTTGGAGTATAATCATATATGTTCCCCAGAAATTTGCCACGGCAAGCACCACTCACATTTTCTTCAGGAAATGTACCTATCTAGTTATTATATCTTATTCTTATGTCTGCACGTTTTTTCGGCGCGTAACTCGTCCCGCACGGTTTGCCGTAGTCCCATGAAAGCGGGCTCAAATCGACCGGTTTATTGAGGAGAGGTGTGCTATGACTTTTATAAGCGATTGGGTGCAGGATTTCCGAAAGGGGGGCGAAAAACCACCCGAAAAATCCCATTGACTTAACATTGCGCCCAACTTTGACGAGTCATAGCTCCGCTCGAGGATTTTGTAGAAACATGTGGGTTACAACATTTGAAGAGGGTGGTAGGCTCTGTAAGAACATGGATCGCAATGGGGTGTAAGTTGTACCCCTGGGGTGTAAGAGGTGCCCAAAAATGCCCAATGAAAAGTCAATGGGGCAAAATCCCATAGACTTAACATTGCAAAAATTTTGACGGGTCATAGGTCAGAGCGAGGATTTCATAGAAACATGTGGGTTACTAAATTTAAAGAGGGTGGTAGGCTATGTAAGAACATACATGACATTGGGGTGTAAGTTGTACCCCTGGGGTGTAAGAGGCACCCGAAAATTCCCATTGACTTATAATGGGGCAGGAAACATGCCCATATAAGGGAATAAAACAGTTCCAGATGGGATATCTTTGCTTTACAGTGTCGTAGAGATAAGTGGGTGGGCTCATTTCACTCAGGCATCCAATCAGTCTCTCAGGATCATCCCAGAGCTATTAAGCCACGCCCCTAGCAACAATTTTGGGCACCCTAGCAACATCTCCCATAGACTGCCATTATAAAATGCCCAGATGGATATCTTTGCACCACAGTGTCATAGAGACATGGGGGTGGGCTCATTTTACTCAGGCATCCAATCAGTCTCTCAGGATCCTTACATAGGTATTAAGCCACGCCCCTAGCAACCACTTTTGAGCACCCTAGCAACATAAAATTCAAACAGTTATATCTCCGCATCAGAACATCGTAGAGACACGGGGGTTGGACCGTTTGACTCGTGACTCAGAGTGTAATCATTATGGGATGCCAATTTTTTCCCTAGCAACCAAATACAGTACCCTAGCAACAGAGTAAACAAAGCCTTATATCTCCGCATCAGAACATCGTAGAGACACGGGGGTTGGACCGTTTGACTCGTGACTCGGAGTGTAATCATTATGGGATGCCAATTTTTTCCCTAGCAACCAAATACAGTACCCTAGCAACAGAGTAAACAAAGCCTTATATCTCCGCATCAGAACATCGTAGAGACACGGGGGTTGGACCGTTTGATTCTTGACTCAGCTTGTAATCATTATGGGATGCCAATTTTTTCCCTAGCAACCAAATACAGTACCCTAGCAACAGAGTAAACAAAGCCTTATATCTCCGCATCAGAACATCGTAGAGACACGGGGGTTGGACCGTTTGACTCGTGACTCGGAGGGTAATCATTATGGGATGCCAATTTTTTCCCTAGCAACCAAATACAGTACCCTAGCAACAGAGTAAACAAAGCCTTATATCTCCGCTTCAGAACGTCGTAGAGACACAGGGGTTGGGCCGTATGACTAATGACTCGGAGTGTAATCATTATGGGATGCCAATTTTTCCCCTAGCAACCAAATACAGTACCCTAGCAACAGAGTAAACAAAGCCTTATATCTCCGCATCAGAACATCGTAGAGACACGGGGGTTGGACCGTTTGACTCGTGACTCAGAGTGTAATCATTATGGGATGCCAATTTTTTCCCTAGCAACCAAATACAGTACCCTAGCAACAGAGTAAACAAAGCCTTATATCTCCGCATCAGAACATCGTAGAGACACGGGGGTTGGACCGTTTGACTCGTGACTCGGAGTGTAATCATTATGGGATGCCAATTTTTTCCCTAGCAACCAAATACAGTACCCTAGCAACAGAGTAAACAAAGCCTTATATCTCCGTATCAGAACATCATAGAGACACGGGGGTTGGACCGTTTGACTCGTGACTCAGAGTGTGATCATTATGGGATGCCAATTTTTTCCCTAGCAACCAAATACAGTACCCTAGCAACAGAGTAAACAAAGCCTTATATCTCCGCATCAGAACATCGTAGAGACACGGGAGTTGGATCGTTTTACTTTTGGCTTGGAGTATAATCATATACTGTCCCCAGAATTTTGCCACGGCAAGCACCACTCACATTTTCTTCAGGAAATGTACCTATCTAGTTATAATTATGTTGGCTTGACAAAGCCAACATACTGTTATTGTAGTTAAACTTATTATTATTATTTTTCTTCTGAGACTAAATTTCTGCAGCTAACTCGTCCTACAGCTTTCAAGCTACATCCACCAAATTTTCCATGGACATTCTGACTGGTCTGAAGAAGTGTGCTATGACTTTTTGAAGGGATCTGACTTACAGAATTCCTATAATGAGAAATTAAAATTCCGAAAGTCCCATTGACTTAACATTGGACAAACTTTGACGGGTTCTAGCTGCAAGCGAGAATTTTGTAGAAACTTGTTGGTTACCACATTTGAAGAGGCTGGCAGGCTGTGTAAAAACATACATCACATTGGGGTGTAAGTTTCACCCCTGGGGCGTAAGAGGCACCCAAAATTCCCCATTGACTTATAACGGGGCAGGAAACATGCCCATATAAGGGAATAAAAACGTTCCAGATGGAATATCTTCACTTAACAGTGTCATAGAGACATGGGGGTGGGCTCATTTTACTCGTGCATCCAATCAGTCTCTCAGGATCGTCCCAGAGCTATTAAGCCACGCCCCTAGCAACCATTTTTGGGCACCCTAGCAACATCTCCCATAGACAGCCATTATAAAATGCCCAGATGGATATCTTTGCAGCACAGAGACATGGAGGTGGGCTCATTTTACTCAGGCATCCAATCAGTCTCTGATGATTCTTATTGAGGTATTAAGCCACGCCCCTAGCAACTAAATATGAGCACCCTAGCAACATAATAAACAAAGCCTTATATCTTTGGATCTGAACATCATATAGACATGGGGGTTGGGTCGTTTGGTCATGTTAGCGTCATGCTAGCTTTATGCTAATTTCATGATAAATCTTGCTAAGGTCATGCTAATTTAGGTTAGCATCATGCTAAGTCATGCTAATTCATGTTAACATCATGCTAGCTTCATGTTAATTCATGTTAACATCATGCTAGCTTCATGCTAATTCATGTTAACATCATGCTAACTTCATGTTAATTCATGTTAGCATCATGTTAGCTTCATGCTAATTCATGTTAGCATCATGCTAATTCATTTTAGTATCATGCTAGCTTCATGCTAATTCTTGTTAGCATCATGGTAGCTTCATGCTAATTCTTGTTAGCATCATGGTAGCTTCATGCTAATTCATGTTAGCATCATGCTAGCTTCATGCTAATTCATGTAAGCATCATGCTAGCTTCATGCTAATTCATGTTAGCATCATGCTAACGTCATGCTAATTCTTGTTAGCATCATGCTAACTTCATGCTAATTCATGTTAGCATCATGCTAGCTTCATGCTAATTCATGTTAGCATCATGCTAGCTTCATGCTAATTCATGTTAACATCATGCTAATTCATGTTAGCATCATGCTAACGTCATGTTAATTCTTTTTAGCATCATGCTAGCTTTATGCTAATTCATGTTAGCATCATGCTAGCTTCATGCTAATTCTTGTTAGCATCATGCTAGCTTCATGCTAATTCATGTTAGCATCATGCTAGCTTCATGCTAATTCATGTTAGCATCATGCTAATTCATGCTAGCATCATGCTAATTCATGTTAGCATCATGCTAACGTCATGCTAATTCTTGTTAGCATCATGCTAGCTTCATGCTAATTCATGTTAGCATCATGCTAGCTTCATGCTAATTCATGTTAGCATCATGCTAGCTTCATGCTAATTCATGTTAGCATCATGCTTATTCATGTTAGCATCATGCTAACGTCATGCTAATTCTTTTTAGCATCATGCTAGCTTCATGCTAATTCATGTTAGCATCATGCTAACGTCATGCTAATTCTTGTTAGCATCATGCTAGCTTCATGCTTATTCATGTAAGCATCATGCTAGCTTCATGCTAATTTATGTTAACATCATGCTAACATTATGCTAGCTTCATGCTAAATTATGTTATCATCATGATAGCTTCATGTTAATTCACGTTAGCATCATGCTAGCTTCATGCTAATTCATGTTAACATCATGCTAGCTTCATGCTAATTCATGCTAACTTCATGCTAATTCATGTAAGCATCATGTTAGCTTCATGCTAATTCATGTTATCATCATGCTAGCTTCATGCTAATTCATGTTAGCATCATGTTAGCATCATGCTAATTCATGTTAGCATCATGCTAGCTTCATGCTAATTCATGTTAACATCATGCTAGCTTCATGCTAATTCATGTTAGCATCATGCTAGCTTCATGCTAATTCATGTTAGCATCATGCTAGCTTCATGCTAATTCATGTTAACATCATGCTAGCTTCATGCTAATTCATGTTAGCATCATGCTAATTCATGTTAACATCATGCTAACGTCATGCTAATTCTTTTTAGCATCATGCTAGCTTCATGCTAATTCATGTTAGCATCATGCTAGCTTCATGCTAATTCATGTTAGCATCATGCTAGCTTCATGCTTATTCATGTTAACATCATGTTAGCTTCATGCTAATTCATGTAAGCATCATGCTAGCTTCATGCTTATTCATGTTCTTGCTAATTCATGTAAACATCATGCTAGCTTCATGCTAATTCATGTTAGTATTATGCTAATTTATGTTAGCATCATGCTAATTCATGTTAACATCATGCTAACTTCATGCTAATTCATGTTAGCATCATGCTAGCTTCATGCTAATTCATGTTAGCATCATGCTAGCTTCATGCTAATTCATGTTAACATCATGCTAACGTCATGCAAATTCTTGTTAGCATCATGCTAGCTTCATGTTAATTCATGTTAGCATCATGCTAGATTCACGCTAATTCATGTTAACATCATGGTAACATCATGCTAATTCTTGTTAGCATCATGTTAGCTTCATGCTAATTCATGTTAGCATCATGCTAGCTTCATGCTAATTCATGTTAGCATCATGCTAATTCATGTTAGCATCATGCTAGCTTCATGCTAAATCATGTTAGCTTTATGTAAACATCATGTTAAATCATGTCAGCTTCATGTTAAATCATGTTAGCTTCATGTTAAATCATGTTAACATCATGTTAGCATTATTTTAGCTTAATGTTAACTTTATGTTAATAAATCAGGTTAGCATCATGCTAGGTTCATGCTAAATCCTGTTAATTTTATGTTAAATCATGTTAATTTTATGTTAAATCATGTTGGCTTCATGTTAAATCACGTTAGCTTTGTTAAATCATGTTAGCTTCATGTTAAATCATGTTAGAATCATGCTAGGTTCATTTTAAATCATGTTAGCTTGAAGTTAAATCATGTTAGCTTTATTTTAAATCAAGTTAGCTTCCTGGTAAATCATGCTAGCTTTATGCTAAATCATGTTAGCTTCATGTTAAATCATGTTAGCTTTATGTTATAACATGTTAGCATCATCTTATCTTCATGTTAAATCATGTTAGCATCATGCAAGGTTCATGCTAAATACTGTTAATTTTATGTTGAATCATGTTAGCTTTATGTTAAATCATGTTAGCATCATGATAAATCATTTTAACTTCATGTTAGCTTCATGTTAAATCATGTTAGCTTCATGCTAAATCATAACAACATCATGATACAGTACCCTAGAAATGGAATAAACAAAGCCTTATATCTCTGCATCAGAACATCATAAAGACACGGGGGTTAGACCATTTTACTTATGGATTGAAGTATAATCACTAGTGCATGACAATTTTCTCCCTAGCAACCAAATACAGTACCCTAGCAATGGAAAAAACAAAGCCTTATAACAACTAGTTGTTATTCAATTTAAGTGATGCATGTACAAGTGGATCGCATTTAGTCTGGAACCTCACCTATCAGCAAGCCAATCTGAAGTTAAAATCAGCTTCCAACCAACTTGCTTTTAGGATCATTGGAACACACAAGCCTTTCCACCACGTCAAGGTAGCGATCCTTGGAAAGGTGCCCCCCCCACACACATATTATGTGCTAAAGTATTCTTCACTATACTTTTAATGTAGTTTTGTTTATTTTGATATTAAGTTTATTAGTTTTTTTCTGAGATATTTCCCAAGTGGCTATAATTAATTGATGTTGCCCAGAGTGTGATTATTTAATTGTTCTGGAATCAAGAAATTGCCTGTCAGGATGATGCGGTCAATAGGATTGTGGTCGAGTGGATTTTATATTAAGGCAGCCAATCATTTCTTATAGCCCCTCATTTGATGCTTTTGGCCCAGAAAGCATCACATCCACTTCACACATCACATCCATTTCACACCCCCCTGCTTGGGCAGGTGCCCAGGGCGGTGATGTCCTGCCTTAGGTTGCCCCCCGCTGGCCAAAAGGGAGTCTTACCCGTCATTGGATCATCACCTCATGCCACTGGTTACCGCTTTATCCCATTAGGCAAAAATTATTGTAGTCTTGCGGTGGTTCTGAAGTATGATTTAGGTGCTTTATTGGGGTTTGTAGAAGGGCACTTGAGATTCACCACAAGTAAATCTGTTATAGAAAGAAGAGGTATTGATTAATAGATAATATTTAATGATTGTTTTGTGTGTTTACCCTGCTGAAAAAACATAATGTACTGGTTGTTGTGCTTTTAAATGTTTAAATGGTGAACAGCACGGAAGTGCAGGTGTGCCATTGTAAGGTTAAATACTTAAATACTATATTAAATACTAAAACTTTGCAATTTTTTTTTCGGTGGTCCACAAGCTAGACTATCATTAAAATAGCAAAACTTAGCATCATTCTGGTTAAGGTGCGCTGCTTTAGCAGGGTGTGTGTGTGTGTGGGGGGGGGGGGAGCGTTGTGGGGAAGGGGAGCGTTGTGGGGGAGGGGAGTGTTGTGGGGACGGGGATTTGTGGGGGAGGGTCCCCCACAAAAAGGGGGGAGGTTTGTGGGGGAGGAAGGATGGGGTAGAGGCCAAAAACAGATGTAATAATATAAACACAAAACCATTATATACATGTACAAACAGCTACATAACATACTACAAAGGAAGGAAACATGAATTTGCATCATATGACTTTTAGGTTTATTATTCTCTTACGTTTTATCATTTCTTACAGTAACTAGTCCAAAACACAGGAAACAGGATCATTGTAACTATAATATGTCTGGAGTACTCCTGTTCTGGCATGTGAGTGTGAGCTGCTAATGAACATTAGATCCAGAAGGGTGTTGTTTCCTGTGGTCCCAGTATGAATAAGTTGTGTGTATCCTTTGTCGTTAAACAGCTTCAGAATAGGTTTGTTTCCATATGACAATTGGTCTTCATTAAAGTCTACACAGACTATAACAGGGTTGATGTCTATGATCTCCAGGGATGTCAAAAGTGGATTTAGACTTAGGTTGTAACAAAGTGGTCTGTAGATTACTGTAACAAGTATTTGTTTGGGGTCTTCTACCTTTAAAACCAAATATTCCATGTCTGTCACATTCTGTTTGTACATCAGAGGATGTGCTTGTAAGCAGTTTTTCACATACATGGCCACACCGCCACCAATTCTGCTAACCAACTGTACACTGCTTGTGTAGGATGCATGTCTGTTGCGTTTGTGGGGGAGGAGGGATAGGGTAGGGGCCGAAAACAGATGTAACTATATAAACACAAACCCATTATATACATGTATAAACAGCTACATAACATACTACAAAGGAAGGAAACATGAATTTGTGTTATATGATTCCTTTTTTTGTTTATTAATGTCTCACGGTTTATCATTTCTTACAGTAACTAGTCCAAAACACAGTAAACAGGATCATGGTAACTGTAATATGTCTGGAGTACTCCTGCCTTGGCATGTGAGTGTGAGCTGCTAATGAACATAGGATCCAGAAGGGTGTTGTTTTCTGTGGTCCCAGTATGAATCAGTTGTGTGTATCCTTTGTCGTTAAACAGCTTCAGAATGGGTTTGTTTCCATGTGACAATTGGTCTTCATTGAAGTCTCCGCAGACTATAACAGGGTTGATGTTTATGATCTCCAGAGATGTCAAAAGTGCATTTAGACTTGTCAAAAATTCTTTTAGGTTGTAACAAGGTGGTCTGTAGATTACTGTAACAAGTGCTTGTTTGGGGTCTTCTACCTTTAAAACCAAATATTCCATGTCTGTCACATTCTGTATGTACATCAGAGGATGTGCTTGTAAGCAGTTTTTCACATACATGGCCACACCGCCACCATTTCTGCTAGCCAACTGTACACTGTTTGTGTAGGATGCATGTCTGTTGCGCTTGTAGATTCTGTATCCATCCAGCTGAAGAGATTCAGGAACAGCTGAACCAGAAAGGTGTGTTTCAGTGAGACACAAAATGTCAGCCAACAGAAGCTCATGGTGACTTTTTAAATCATCTAGATGACACTGCAGTCCTTCTGTGTTATGATGAATGATTTTAAGAGCTGAATCCCAGTTTGAATCCTGAACAATGTTTAGAAGGGGTTGGACTCTATATAAGTCAGCTTTTGGCATGCTACCCAATGAGGAACTTATTTCTGGATCACAAAAAATTTTCTTTTCTTCAAAGTCAATGATGTGCAAACCAGTAAGTGATGTGGTTCTGCTAAGTGCAACATATGCCATGCCTGGTTCAAAAATATGCTTCAGAGATACAACAGCAGAATCGGTTGTCATTCCTTGCACTTTATGGATGGTGCATGCAAATGCAAGTTTCATAGGAAATTGCCTTCGAACTGTTCCTTTTCTTTTTAATGGTTCCTCTGACCTCTCAATATACACTATGTTGTCATCTCCACCAGGTGCTTTGTTATGATGTTTCTGTCCAGCGTTTACATTATCCAAATAAAGACCAATTAACAGCACAGATAGAACGCCATCTCGTTCCTGGGTTGTTATTTTTGCCACTTTACCAAAAGTGCCATTAACCAGTCCATCTTCCACATCAATGTTTCTAGTAAGCATTACCCGTGCACCAAGAGCAATCTGTAGTCTGTCGCTAAGATCACATTTGTCTCCTTTAAATGGTGAAGCCTGCCTTTTCATTTCACCTGTTCGAGAATCTTTTTTATAATCATGTGCATCAATGGTAATAATATTTGAAAACCCAGAAGATATGGCTGCAGTGTTATGATTGTCTACCTCTTTGTTGGTTGCATAAATGTGTAATACATCAGTGGGACACTCTTCAGGAGATGATTGTATAACAGCTTGTAACATACACCTGTCTGCCTCAGTGAGTTTCTCATGCTTCTGTTTCACTCTCAGTCGGTTAAGCAGCTCAGCATAAGCAAGATCATCTCTCTGTCTCATAATCTGTGTCAGTGTTATGATCTGAAATTGATCTTTCCAGAAGTCCAGCACATGGTCCTCATATACACAGAGTGGTTTTGCTCTTCCAAGAGGAGGTAACTGTTGAAAGTCTCCTACAGCAAGAACTGACAATCCACCAAAAGGTTTCTGGTTTCCTTTAATCTGCTGGAGTCTCCAGTTCACATAGGCAAACAACTGTTTCGACACCATCGATATTTCATCAATAATTAAGATGTGTACATTTGAAAAGTCTGCCCTAATTTCATCCAAGCTGTTTCCCAGGCCTTGATATGGAGGTTTTAAGCTTCTGGGGAGTTTCAAAAGACAGTGCAGTGTTTTACCAGAGATGTTAAAGGCAGCAGTACCTGTGAACGCTGATAAAAGTACAGATGGTTTGGAAATATCAGTGTGCTCTCTCACACATGGAAGTTTGCGCAATATTTTAGTTGCTTCTGCATGTATAGATTTAATAACATGTGATTTACCAACTCCAGCTCCTCCATTCAAGAAATACAAAAACTGTTGTGGTTTTTCACCAGAAACACATTTTTTGCACCAGTCTCGCACAGCATAAAATACAGAAGCTTGTGTTTGATTCAAGCTTTGATACATTTTGCGAATCTGTAGAGGATTTTGCTGGGCAGCTTCCATGACTGGCATTGCTGTGTTATTAACAGAAGTATGTGTTGTATATTCAGGAATATCATCTTGTTCATCATTAGCATCAATTGGTTCATGTTCTATTATGCTCTCCAATCGGATAAGTTCATTTGCTGGTGCAAGTGTTGTCCATGCGTCTTCAGTTGGACCGTTTTTTTCAAAATCCTCAATAGCCTGCTCTACAGCTTCATTATGCTTCTCATATTTCTCACGATTTATATTAACAATCCGGTACACATGCTGCAGTTCATCAGTGCCTGGTAATTTTACTGAAGCAAATGTATAAAATGATTCATATGTTAGAAATCTTGAAGACTTAAGCTGTTCATCTGTGCGATGTGGTAGGTAAAGTTTTAATAGTGTTCCAAAGTATTTTTCTGGGTTTTTTTGTTGTGAGAAGCGGGCAAATCTGATAACAGCCGGTTTTCCCCTTGTTCTTTTCTGTATGTGTCCCATTCCTTTTTGAAGTGGCAAAACATTTCTACTATTTTGTTGTCCTCCATAAACAATGCGATATTCACTTGCAAATTCAGCCATACACATGTTTTCAAATTCAGGTCTGTTTGGTCTAGCCTTGTATTTTTCTGGCAATCCAGTCATCCACACATTTTCCAAGTCAGCATCCATGGTCCGTAAATACTTCATTGGTAAACTCATCTTTACTGCATTATCATCAGTAGGTATGAAAATGACAGCTCGTGATGATGATTTCAGTTTCAGACTGCATGTGCGAGCAACTGCCTCCTGCGCGGAAACTTCCCTATTCTTTGCATACGAATTCATGACCTGCTTCATGGTCTCACGGTCAGACAGGTTATCATGACTTGAGTCTTTTATTACTTTTTTAAGATAGTCACTCATCTCATGTTCAGCTTTTGAAATGTATGAGAGAATGTACATGATACAGCTGTAGGGGTTCAAAATATACTGTATGTCCATGTTTGCGTTCCAAGCTCTTAACAGCATTGGATTATAGCCATTAACCCAGCAGTCCTGTGGCCGCCTCTCCATGACAATTACATTTGATGTAGACAGAGATTCAACATAATTCTCATACTCATCATAAGTCATGTTTAATTTATCAAGCAACTGTGTGGTTGTTTCAAAACTCTGAGTTGAGTCATTCAGTAGATCCCACACTTTCTGAAGCTGTGCTTTCGCTTGTGATGTACTAGCCATTTCTCTCTCATCTGTTGCTTCATTTTCTTCATAAGACTCATCTGTAGGAGGAGGCCTGGGATGAGTTATCATGGTCCTGTTTATGGGTGGTTTAGGAAATCCAAATCTGCAGTGCTTGTTGTTTTTTCTACAGGATTTGGAGTGGTTACGACTGTGCATCTGTACTTCACTTACAATTCTATGCAGTTCTTGGTCTTTGCTTGGGTCTGGTAGTTTGCATGTGATATATTTGTTAATAAAGTTACACACATCTTGGTCTTGATCATTTTCAAACTCTGGAGCATCTTTTACCCAAAATAAGCAGTGAATATGTGGAGAGCCTCGCTGTTGGAACTCTACTCTGTAAAAAAAATCTATAACCTCACCAATAGGTTGAGCAGGTGACATGATTAGATCTCTCATCAAGCTTTCAACTCGTTTTTCAAACATTCGCATAGCTGTGACAGGGTTGCTTCTAAGAATTTCACATTTTTGTGACCAGTCTAATTCTGAGAAGTTTACAGTTTCACCTTGTTGTGCTTTAATAGCTGTTATGACTTCTGGCCATCTCATTTCAGCAGCACTAAATGTACAGAAAAATGTGGGTGTTCCCAACTGCCTTAGCATGGCAAACAAATCACGCAGAGTTTTCTCCCAGTATGCTGGTGTTCCTCGTAGAGGTTGCATGAAACGTGTTGCCTCTTTGTGATGCACAAGTTTTTCTAACTCTTGTTTATCCTGTAGCAGTGAACAGTTTATTCTGCGACCGTCACGTGTTATGGGTTTTGCTTTTCTCAACTGAATGGACATACTGGATGTAGCCATGTGCATTTCTGTGACAAACTGTGCAAAAAATATGTAGTTTGTATCCATTGCACAACGATGATCTACAGAGAATAGTCTTGTGTTGAAGTATCTGCTAGGGGAGAGACCTTTCCCTCTTTCAGTATCATCAAAGGTATTCTTACCATCAGGAAACTGCACTGGAAATGCCATAGACTCAAGCTTAGGAATTTTGAAAATGCTTATGGGACTGTTTTTTTCTGCTGGGGCAATGCAAAATATCCCATCATCATAAGACAACAATTGTTGGCCAAGATCTGGGGGTTGAAGGCATGTGTCCAAGACAAGACCTGAGTGTTGTTCATTATTAGATTCAGGGTCATTACTTGAACTATCATGTTCATTCTCATTGCTCTGTTGTTCAGTGTTCTCATTTTGGCTGTTGTTGTCAACGTCCATTGGCTCATCATTTGCAGTGCTGTTATTTGTAGACTGCTCATACTCATTCAGCATTTCATCTGCTGACAGTGATGTATTTATTTCAATGTTTTTATATTCGGAATGGATTTCTCTTAATTTTTTCAAAGCAGATAAAACCTTGTGCATATTCAGAGTTTGATACTGATAATGACCCTGGTAACATAGACGTCTTTTTAGTTTCACTTTAAGCAGCTGAGATTCACTTCTTGGTCTGGGTAAACAATTTACTGTTGTTTCCATTTCAGATGCAACAGAAATTACAGCTCCTTTTATAGCTTTCTGTTGGCCTTTCGGAAGTGTTACAATTTTAGCAAAGGGTATGTACTTTGCAATAACATGTCTTTCTAGAATATTCAAATTACACAGTTCTGTAGGAATAGGAGTAAACTGAAGCTTATTGGCCATAGCAATATCTGGCATTACACCTCTTAAAATTGTTGTATGGCAGCTGTGACAGATCCATTCTGTTTTCCTCACACATTGATCAGAGCAATCAGAGCAGATGTGAACATAGTTACCTGTCAAACATGTTGAAACTATTTTTGGATTCTTTTGGTAACTATGACGATCACAACTGCGCACTTGATTTGAGAAGAGTGCTCTTGCACAGCATGTGCAGATATATGTAGGTCCCTGTTTTATTACATTTTGAAAAGTATGCATTGCTTTCAAAACCAATGGATTCTGCATTTCAACAGATGAGCGGTTTCTGACTATTTCTGTCACCTGGCGCACATGATCAATTATTTTGTATTTGTACTTTATGACTTGCGCACAGTGTATCTTCCTGAATAGTTGATCATGTTGATAAAGTTGTTTAAATTTTTCTTTTCTTTGTTCATAAAAGGCTAAATCAGTTTTGCACCTATTTGTATAATGGTCTTTTTGCCTTTGCCTGAAAACTGGATCTCTTGAATATCTATCATTGACATACCTTTTATGTTTTTCTTTATATTTCTCACTTTTCCTGTAATTTGTTATGACATATTTTTTTTGTTTCTCCCTGAAACGCTCATTGGTCCTGTAATTCATTATAACATTTTTTTTTTGTTTCTCTCTAAAACGCTCATTGGTCCTGTAATTCATTATGGCACTAACCTTTTTTTTATTTCTATATTCTTCACATTTTTTATAGTTGTTTTTCAAGTTCTGTTTGACTTCTTTCCTGTAAACCACATCATTCCAATATTTGTTCTTCATTGTTTGTCTATGCCTCTCCTTGTATTCTTTACTTGCTTTGTAGTCATAGATTTTTTTAGTATGTTCCCCTTTATTAACATCTTGTTTTAGATTCATTTGTTTCTTCCATTTCATGTAAGCCTTACGCCTTCTGGTCTTGTTAAGCTTTACTGATTGCTGATTTAAGTTAGATGTTTGAATACACTGGTAATTTGGATTTGAATATGTAATTTCAAATGAGGAATCTTTTGTGATGTCATCTTTTGAGATGTGTTTATTAAATTGAACATTATTGTTCATGATCTCAGTTACAGTAGTTTGAATCTCTATTTCATCTTCATTTGTCATGTTGACTGACAACTGAATTGGATCTCTGACTTGAACACGTTGTGAAAATGCAGCAGGTGCACATTGGTCATTGCTGGACAGAAATGTATTTTCAGATATTTGAGATGCAACACATGGCTCTGTGTTATTAAGATACTCAATGGAGACATCAGTACATACTGTTGTGCTTATAAATGATACTGGAAGCAGGTCAAATTGCTGCTGATCTCCTAACTGGAAACACCCTTGAAACAACAGCAACAATCTCTCTATCATGTCTTCTAAACATGAAAATGTCAACATTACAGCAGTACCTGTGCCCTCCTCAGTAGGCATACCATCTGGTGTTCGGCAGTGTGAATCAAAATATCCAAACCTCCCGGAACGATCTCTGAACACAGCCAAACAATAGAGTCCGCACAAAAACAGGGCGTGACTTATTTCACTTCTGAGACATTGCATAGTATTCTCTAAGTTTTCATACCCACACAGTGCAGGTGCATCTCTTAGTAATCCAAACCTCAGGCGATGTTTACGGACGTTGTAGCACTGTGTGTTTGTCTCAATTGTGTCTGGGAGCTCGTCAAAGTGTAACAAACTATTAACAAACCGCCCATTGCTCTCTAGTGATTGTTTAACACTAGTGTATGCAGCATCACCTCTTTGCAATATGCAGTCTAAATCTAAACTTTGTAACTCATTAAGCTCATTATGCATTGCGAGAAACATTAATGAATTGCAAGTACACTGGCTGCCTCTAGAATAAATGTTGTACCTCGGATCACTTTGACAGTGGGACGCCACAACAGACAGCACGTATGGGCTCAAATCATCTGTACCTGTCGCAGAGCTGGTGATGCTGCTGGTGTCTAATGAAGCTTTTACCTTCCAACGTTGCTTCTGGGCTTCACTTCTCTTTCCTTTTTTTGGCATGATGTTAACACTGTTTAAACTAAATGTGTTTATAAACAAATGTCTGTTTTTTGTTTATGCAAAAAATTAAACCAATAACAACTTGAAATATCTCAAAAGTATCTTTCTACTTGTGTAAAACACCTATATAATCAACTACACAGTAAGGCTATGAGATATACAAGGCAACTTCGGTTAAGAAGATGTAAAGCTTAAACACAGATCAATTTTGAAATATTTGGCTGATTATGAACTGCCAGCCACAGGTAATGTCTATTATGTAATCAATTACTCAAGCAAGTTAAATATATGACAGAAAAATTATATGAAAAGGTTACTTGTATAACTGTAAACACGAATGCTTTAAATCACAATACTGATGTCACACAAATGTAATGTATGAATATATGTTATCACTCCCAACACAGATGAAATAAGACTTAAGGAAAATTTTACTGTTTACTTATCCACTGAAGTTATATATGTGATAAACAGGAATGTATAAACAGAACTAATGTAATACTTAACACAGGTGTAACAACCCAGACTAATGTATAACAGAGGGTAAAACTCAGACTAATGTAATACTGGCAGAGGTTTAATAACTCAGACTAATGTAATACCCAAGACAGGTGTAACAACCCAGACTAATGTAAAACAGATTTTTGAACTCAGACTAATGTAAGACTTAACCCAGATTTAATAACTCAAACTAATGTAAAACAGATGGTAAAACTCAGACTAATGTAATACTGGCACAGGTTTAATAACTCACACTAATAAGTAACACGTATGTAATGTTTATAATAAATAAAATGTTACCCAAATGTATTTTAACTACTACTTTACAGTAAACTTATTTGTATCAAAATGTGGTTAAGAAGATTACAGAAAGACTATTTAATTGTATATACCTTATAAAATCTATTTACATAAAATATACCTGTATGATAAACACCACAAAAATTTAACTAATGTAACGTTGAACAAAAGCTGAGCTTGAATCAGTGGTCCTTCTTGAAGACAACAGGCAGCAAGGTGTACTGGAAGAGATGTTTTGGAGCTCCTTTTCTCTTGTAGTAGTTGTAGTTCACTAACTGGTGTCAATGTTCACTTGGTTTTTGTAGTAAGGCTCACAGGAAGAAGATTTTCAGGTTAACAGGAAGGGGGTTTTCAGAATCACAAGAAGCGTTTTTTCAGAATCACAAGAAGCTTTTTTTCAGAATCACAAGAAGCGTTTTTTCAGAATCACAAGAAGCGTTTTTGTACGTTTTCAGCGTTTTTGTACGTTTTCAGCGTTTTTGTACGTTTTCAGCGTTTTTGTACGTCTGGCCATTTTTTTTAAGATGCATGGGCAAGCAGCAAGATGCATTTGTCAGGTTTGCATTGGTAGATTGCATTGGGGTGCGTTGGGGGTGCAGGCAAGCAAGCAGCAAGCAGAGCAGCAGCATTTTGGGGGGGGGCATGGCCAGTTATTTTATTAGTTGATGAAGTGAAAGTACAGAATGGAACAGCGAAGAAGATTTAAGCAAAGTAAAGGTTTGAAATTTAATTTAAAGGTATTGAAAGGACAAGACAAGAACATACAACAAACAGAGAGAAAAAACAAGTTAGTTACACTGTAAAGATAAACCAACATACATAATATTACATAACATTACAACATACACAGTAAATGTAAACGAGAACATTAATTCTTGTAAATGGAGCAGGACATTACATGCATTACTATATATTTTTTTCTATTTCTATTTTTACTAAATGTGTTATGAATAATAAAAATCAATACTTGTATATTATAATGTAAAATATAAACTTTTTCGTGACAGCTCTAGTTACACTCTCACAAAATTGAGTACACCCCTCACATTTCTGCAACTGTTTTAGTTTTTCTTCTCAAGAGACAAAATTAGGAGTGGGACAAAAAAATCAATTATTCAATGTATCGCGATGCAAACGTGGAAGATTCTGAATCGATACACAAATGTCTAGAATCGATTCTTAAATGTCCGCTTACAAAATAATAACGTGACGTTATCAGAACCAAAAAGTGGGACTCAACGGGGGAGCGGTGCTGCACACGGACAGCTTGAAAGAGTGCGCACTGCACAAGCACCTACAGTGGAGCTTACATGAGCAGTAGAGAAAGAAATAAACAAATACATTTAGGACAGCCCTGTTTCTAAACTGCAAAAAAACAAGATACACTTTGTGACGGTCTTCCTCTGCCTTTTGTCTGTTCAGTGAGTTGTAGGGAGAAATAGCACATTTAATTTAATGACACCTCTGACTGTGCTAATAGCGTTTCCTTAAACTATCCACTGACTGTTTAGATTTAAGAACATGAATAAATTTCTGTAAGAATATCCACATAGCTTGTCATCTAGACGCTGGGTGCCCTGCATTAAATACATTAATACTGCCAAAATCTGTGTATAAGGATGATTATTATACGCTTAACATTAGTCAGTTTGTGGGAGTAGTTTCATATAGAATTAATGTCTCACGTTTAATTACATTTTTTTTACTGGCTTTAATGTCTTACAACAGAAACAGAACATATATGTATATAAGAATGACATTATTGATCATTAAAGTAAAAGCTGCATTAAAGTACAGTACATGACAGTTTAGGAGATTAGGAGCAAAAGTGCAACACTAGTCTGGCTTTGAGATGACATCACAAATATGCTAATCAGTACATCAAGAATCAATTCTGAATTGAACCGGGACATAAGAATCGATTCTGAATCAATTCATGAGGGTCCAAACTATTCCCACCACTAGACAATACTACAAAAATAAAATTTGGATCAATTTTAAAATCAATGTGCTACTTATATAGCAGAATAGATTTACTATACTCTGAAAATAACTAAACATACAGCCATGGTCAAAATAGCTTACAACAAAAGTGAGTACACCCTATTTCAGTGGTTCTCAACTCCAGTCCTCGGGCCCCCCTCCCAGAATGTTTTAGATGTCTCCTTATAAGAAACACTTGAATCCACTTATCAGGCTCCTACCAGAATGTTTGAAACGTTTCCTTAATTAACACACTAACAAGCTGATGAACTGAATCAGGGTGTTTTATATATGGAGACATCTAAAATGTTCTGGGAGGGGGGGCGAGGACTGGAGTTGAGAACCACTGCCCTATTAGATAATAGATGATGTAGTCCTAATGCTGTACGTCAGGTGCAGAAGCTGGCTTAAAAACAACCCATAAGTGCTGCCAACATTGCATTACAAGTTGCAGAAGGTCAGATTGTCAGTGCTCAGCCAAATGCCACACACTGCAACAATTTGGTTTGCATGGCCCAACACAACACATGCTAGACACCATCTGAGCCAAACAAATTTATGTTTAAGTTTAAGACCACAGGACATGGTTCCTGTAATTCATGCTCTTGGTTAGGTTATCTTCAGCAAAATGTTTGTGGGGTTTCTGTAAGCCAGTTACAGAAAAGGCTTCCTTCTGGAATGACAGCCATGCAAACTGACTTGCTGTAGTGTGAGACATATAGTTTGAGCACTGATAATCTGACCTTCCACTTCCTTCTGTAAAGCAATGTTAGCAGCACTTATGTGTTGTTTTTTTAAACTGCTAATACAAGATAAACAAATTTGTATGGTCCGGTCTAGCAAAAAAAAAAAAAAACATGAACATAAATGAATGGGCTTTGAAATGTTAAATGATATACATTTATAAACACTGAGGGTGTACTTGCTTTTGTTGCCAGCTACTATATTGACAATAATGTCTGTATGTTCAGAAAACAACAAATCTATACTACTATATAAGTTGCACTTGACTACTCAAAAATTAATCCAAATTTCTATAGTACTGTTCCTTGAGAAGATATACTAAAATGGTTGCTGAAATGTGAGGGGTGCAAGATACTTTTGTAAGATACTGTAAATCTGTAATGTCTGACAGTGTTACTTACAATAATGAATAAGACGTCCAATAGAAAATATCCTAAAAGAAGAACAAAAGACAAACTTTGGTTTAAAGTTCAGACAAGGTATGATTAAAGTTATACAAAAAATACAGCGTCAACAACCTATTGTGTTTCTGCTATTCCCTAAGTCACACAGAGCATTCCCAAGCTAGTCATATGCATTAGGGCTGTGTATCGCAAACAATTTCTCTCTTCACCTAAACACACACTTTACATCTGCAGCTCTTTGTTTGTTTCTTCCTAAACGCATTACTGTCAGGCTTGTGCACATTCACAATTCAGAATTTCAGGATTGGCCTCCATTCCATTCATGAATTGGAATTTGAATTGACTCTGCCCTACAGGAAGTTGAATTTGAATTGGAATGACAGGAAGCAGAATTAAATTCATGGCAATTCAAAGAAATTCCACAGTCACACAACAGAAAGAATCACACATAGATTCAGTGTTAGGAAAGTTACTTTGGAAAATTGTTTGGCAACCATTTTAAATACTGGTTAAAGTAAAGCATTCTAGGAAATGAAGCGTTCCACATGTTCCACAAAATTACAATTACAAAAAAAACTTGATTATTTGTTATGTGACTAGAGTTTTTAACATTAATTGCTAGGGGAAAACATTTCCTGTGTAATCTGTACAAGTAGTTCAAACTAATATAATTTATAGAATATGTAATGCAATCATTTCTGACATATACCGTAAAGCTTCATTTTTAACATTTCACGTATGGTATAATATTTATATGAATTTCTATTGAATTGCAATTCTGCTTCCTTTAATTCAAATTGGAATTGTAATTCTAGATCCTATTTTTGACATCAATTCAAATTCAAGAATTTAATTTGAATAGGCTTTATGCCCAGCTGCACATCTTCCTGAACTTCAGCCAGCTCCTTGTTTCCTGTCTGCCATTATTGGACAAACTGATTAATCCAGGAGTGTCTGATTTTTGTTGTTGTGACTACTGAGGTCAGGCACACCTGGATTAATCAGTTTGTCCAATAATGGCAGACAGGAAACAAGGAGCTGGCTGAAGTTCAGGAAGTAGTGCAGCTGGGCATAAAGCATATTCAGGAGTCATTCTCAATTCAATTCTGAATTATGCACAAGCCTGATTACTGTATTATAACTGTACGTACACAACGCAGCAGACTTGAGCTTCCAATGTTACCGGAAGTCATTTGTTTACAATGGAAGCTGGCTTCTCTCATCTGCAAGGAGTGTCAAATCCATCGACGTTGCGTTTCGGCGTCTTGAGGGACCAGAGTGTCAATCAGAAAGTTGAAAGAGTTTCCTTTCATTTATGATATGACATTTTCATATAGGGACCAGTTACAAAAGAACGAGGCATGGGATAAAATAGCTGGTATATTTGGTGTCCCCGGTGAGTTTGTGAAGTGCGTGCTGATGATTTATAATATTTTACTGATAGATACTCAAATGTGTCTGTGTCTTGCCAGTAGGACTGCACAGTGTATTGTTTAAGCATCAATATCACAGTGTATTTATCCATATAGTAACGTCGCAGGAAGAATAGGCAGCTATCGCAGGTTTTTCGTGATTAATGTTTTACAGTAACACAGATTTAACCAATTGCACAGATGCAATAAAATAACAATAGTAGTTGTAGTTGTAGTAATAATAATAATAGCTAATTATTATTTTTTCCAGACCAAATGTGACCAAAACGATTAGAAAAATGCTGTCATTATAAAAGGTTTATAATATCAATGTATTGTTTTTTTTCATTAACATTTCATGGTGACACAGACTTCAGAGCGGCCAAAGCATCAACAAGCTTCCCTGTACTTTTTGACAAGCGTCCTTGACCGGGCGGCCTGAGCTTCTTTGGAAGCTTAGGTCTGCGGCGGTGTGTACATACAGTAAGAGAGTGAATAAAACGCCACGCAATAGGTTTATTACGAATTGCTTAAGACACAACATGCAGTCTTTATATGCAATTCTACTTAAACTGCTGAATGGGTGAGTGATGATGTTAAAGTTAAGATATCTGCTTATAGAGAAAGAGAGCACACACTTAGGAAAGGATGTGCAGTGCAGACGAGTGTGCGTGCAAGACGGAGACAATAGCGGGAAAAAAACCCAGCTCATCGTTCTCCACTCCCCCCTTTATGCTCCCCGCGGGTCACATGCGTGCGTCCCTTCCATATGACCTCAGACCAAATATATGATCTGTAACACCACCTTCAAAAGTGCGTCAGAATCGATATGGAACGAACTGTATCAATTTGCGCATCACTAGGAGCTCATGAGCTCAGCACTAATATGCATTACAATAAACAATACAATCCTTGGGTAAAATTACCCTGTTATTGGAATAGAGTTGTAAAGCAAGTTATTTACTAAATAATTGTAAATGAACAGGTGTTACAAAAACTACCAAGGAATTACTTGATTCAAAAGACATAAAATTGACTTACCTGTACAATGTGGATGGCTCTTAAAAGAGCCTTTGGGTTCGCTTGAATATATCCACTAAAAAAAGTGGGGTTTGTTGTGCAGCACCACAAACTGGATGTTGGCTGATATTTAGGGAACATAAAAAACAAGAAATAATCACTTAACATCTATCTCAAATATTACAGTCTGTATACAGATAATTTATCATTAAAAAAATACTTACACAGCTGAAGCAATGACCTGTCTGTAGAACAGCACAAAAGAGAGAGCGATGTTACTAACTTAAAATTAAATGCAAGTTAAAAAAAATGGCTTGCCACACATGTGTCTAGAAAGCACACACTAAAAGTGAAGGCAAAGCAGTGACAAGGAAAGGCAAGGAAATACACCTTGGCACATCATTAGAATTGCTATAGCAGCATGTTACTTTAAGTTAATGGCATCCAGTATCAGAAGTACATTTTTAACACACATATATTTTGTTTATTTGACACAGTGTTCCCCAACACCCTGAAGCAAAACTTTAACGTTAAGTGTCTCACAAACAGACACAGCTGATCCATCTCGTCACCCCTGCATGTTGGAAACTGCGGGTGCTGGCTGGAGCCCTCAATACGACCGTGTAAACAAATGCTAACCCTCATGCTAATAAACGCTAAAGTTTATAATGTACGTTGAAACAAGTAAATATAATACTCTAACTCGTGGTACATCTCTAATTGTGACAAAAAACAGCTCACATTTAAACCACGCGTGCAAAGGTTCCTGTATTCCGTGTGGAATTAACGTTTATAGTTTAAACCATAGCAAAAAATACAGATATCTAAATTAACAATCGCATTTTGTGTAAAATAATCATGTGAACTAAATTCACCGTTGTTTTTACAACTTTCATGAATTTATGTCGAAAAATACCTCAAATAATAACGGAGAAAATGCCTGAGGCACTTACCTGGCTGAACAAAGAAAACCGGATGAATCAAGTTCAGACTGGCGCGATATATGATGCGGCCAAATCTCGCGAGATGTTGTGTTCAGCGTTAGATTTACTTAGGATTAAGTCAAAAAACATCATACAGTCACGACCTAAATCCCGTGAAATGTTGATGTTAGGTTTGGGTATATGAAAAAAAACATAGATATTGGCCGTTTCTCAATCCGAAGGCTGCAGCCTCCAGAGATCGCATATGTAGGCTGCATACGTCATCAAGCTTAGTTTATTTCAGTTAACTGAGCATTACACTCGCAAGTCATAAGCATAATACAACAATACACGATTTACTAAAAATTATAGTCAATTTTATAATTGTAAATATTCTGAAATAAGACAGGCTATATGACGTAGGCAGCCTGCAAATCCGACCTTTGGAGGCTGCAGCCAGACATCTAACCTTTATTATGTAGGCTATGGAGAAAACAGCGCTCAACCGGCGAGACTTCAAGAGATTTTGGCCGTAGCTGTATCCATAGCCACAACCATTGAAACTAGAGCTCGTTAGCAAAAGTTTTTTTAAGGATCTTTTATTATTGGTTTTAAGGAATCATTTGTCATCCATTATAACAGGAACAATTGGAATACTGAAAAAAAATTAATCAAAATATGGATCACTAGGCAATACTACTACAAACAATAATAATAATTAATAAACGTGTATTATTATTAGCATAAATATATTTAAAAGGAAAGACCCATTGACAATCAATATATGTTTATATAATACAGTTTAATATAAATGTCGGTGTGTGTGAGCGTCAAGTTTAATTCATTTTACATTTACATGTACATTTTCATTTAAAATAATTATTTTTTTAATAGAAGTGTCACTTTCACTACTAGCACCCTAGCAACCAGAATCCAAAGTTATATTTTCAAATACGAATGTCATAGAGACATGGGGGCTAATTTATGTCAATCAAACTGGCAGAAGCCTATGGAGTAACATTATTCAGCACTACCAAACCAATCCCTAGCAATCAAAGACAGTACCCTAGCAACGATCCCATAGACGCCATTTTAAAATGGCTAGATGGATATCTTTGCAGCACAGTATCGGGGTGGGCTCATTTTACTCAGGCACAATCTTTTAGGACATTTATTAAGCCACGCCCCTAGCAACCAAATACGATCAGCCTAGCAACAGAATAAACAAGCCTTATATCTCAGCATCAGAACATTGTAGAGACACAGGGGTTGGACTGTTTTACTTGTGACTCGGAGTGTAATCACTACTGGATGCCAATTTTCTCCCTAGCAACCAAATACAGTGCCCTAGCAACGTAATAAACAAAGCCTTATATCTCTGCATCAGAACATCATAGAGACATGGGGGTTGGGTCTTTTAATCATGTTAGCTTCAGGCTAGCATCATGCTAAATCATGCCAGCATCGTGCTAAATCATGCCAGCATCATGCTAGCTTCATGTTAAATCATGCTAGCTTCAGGTTAAATCATGCTAGCTTCATGCTAAATTAGGCTAATTTTAATGTTAATTCATGCTAGCGTCATGTTTAATCATGTTAACTTTGTTAAAGGAACAGTATGTAGGATTGTGGCCAAAACTGGTATTGCAATCACAAAACTTGTGGCTAAAACTGGTACTGCAATCACACAACTGGTGGTCAATACACAAAATGACAACATAAACATCAGTTGAGGGCTGCAACTCCACTTCTTAAATGACAATATCCTGGCTGGACCACTGTTGTCAGTGATATAAGTATTTGAAATAAAAAAGATTTCTTAATGTCTAGTGACATGTCAGGGCCATTTTATGATTAATTGATATAAATTTCTTACATACTGTTACTTTAATAACCAGGTAGACTACTAAACTAAACTTATTTTAAAGGGACAATTAGTAGGATTTACCCCATCTAGTGGTGAAATTGTACTTTGTATTCAAACGAACAGTGCTCTCTAGCACCTCGCTTTTCCAAATGCATGTTGCAACTACAGTAGCCGTTATGTACTCACTGATCTCCTTGTCCGTTTCAGCTAGTTCATGTGTCCTGAATGAAGACGCGTGGTGGAAACGTGTTGGTAGGCTAGTGCTTTTTGTCCCTCTCTGCTATTATAGTTTATCAATACGACGGAACAACATGGAAGCATCCTTGGACTTAGCCGTTCAATGTAAGTAAAGAGAAGAAATTCTAAGCTTACAAAGAAAAGTCAGATCACTGGCAGAGGTCATTTGACACCAACGTAGACATATTTATGAACAAAGACATTGATTTTGATTAATAAAACACTTAAAACCCTACTTACTGTCCCTTTAAGTTTCTGTCAATCTGTTTTAAACGTTCAGGCCAGGCTTTGTCAAGCCAACATAAAGTTTGCCTCCAAACTTTTCTATCTAGTTATTATTCTTATGTCTGCACGTTTTTTCGGCACCTAACTCGTCCCGCACGGTTTGTCGTAGACCCATGAAAGAGGGCTCAAATCGACCGGCTTATTGAGGAGAGGTGTGCTATGACTTTTATAAGCGATTGGGTGCAGGATTTCCGAAAGGGGGACGAAAAACCACCCGAAAAATCCCATTGACTTAACATTGCGCCCAACTTTGACGAGTCATAGCTCCGCTCGAGGATTTTATAGAAACATGTGGGTTACAACATTTGAAGAGGGTGGTAGACTCTGTAAGAACATGGATCACAATGGGGTGTAAGTTGTACCCCTGGGGTGTAAGAGGCACCCGAATTTTCCCATTGACTTATAATGGGGCAGGAAACATGCCCATATAAGGGAATAAAACAGTTCCAGATGGGATATCTTTGCTTTACAGTGTCGTAGAGATAAGTGGGTGGGCTCATTTCACTCAGGCATCCAATCAGTCTCTCAGGATCATCCCAGAGCTATTAAGCCACACCCCTAGCAACAATTTTGGGCACCCTAGCAACATCTCCCATAGACTGCCATTATAAAATGCCCAGATGGATATCTTTGCACCACAGTGTCATAGAGACATGGGGGTGGGCTCATTTCACTCGGGCATCCAATCAGTCTCTCAGGATCATCCCAGAGCTATTAAGCCACGCCCCTATCAACAATTTTGGGCACCCTAACAACATCTCCCATAGACTGCCATTATAAAATGCCCAGATGGATATCTTTGCACCACAGTGTCATAGAGACATGGGGGTGGGCTCATTTTACTCAGGCATCCAATCAGTCTCTCAGGATCCTTACATAGGTATTAAGCCACGCCCCTAGCAACCACTTTTGAGCACCCTAGCAACATAAAATTCAAACAGTTATATCTCGGCATCCGAACATCGTAGAGACACGGGGGTTGGACCGTTTGATACGTGACTCAGAGTGTAATCATTATGGGATGCCATTTTTTTCCCTAGCAACCAAATACAGTACCCTAGCAACAGAGTAAACAAAGCCTTATATCTCGGCATCAGAACATCGTAGAGACACGGGGGTTGGACCGTTTGACTCGTGACTCGGAGTGTAATCATTATGGGATGCCAATTTTTTCCCTAGCAACCAAATACAGTACCCTAGCAACAGAGTAAACAAAGCCTTATCTCTCCGCATCAGAACATCATAGAGACACGGGGGTTGGACCGTTTGACTCGTGACTCAGAGTGTAATCATTATGGGATGCCAGTTTTTCCCTAGCAACCAAATACAGTACCCTAGCAACAGAGTAAACAAAGCCTTATATCTCCGCATCAGAACATCGTAGAGACACGGGGGTTGGACCGTTTGACTTGTGACTCAGAGTGTAATCATTATGGGATGCCAATTTTTTCCCTAGCAACCAAATACAGTACCCTAGCAACAGAGTAAACAAAGCCTTATATCTCCGCATCAGAACATCGTAGAGACACGGGGGTTGGACCGTTTGACTCGTGACTCAGAGTGTAATCATTATGGGATGCCAATTTTTTCCCTAGCAACCAAATACAGTACCCTAGCAACAGAGTAAACAAAGCCTTATATCTCGGCATCCGAACATCGTAGAGACACGGGGGTTGGACCGTTTGACTCGTGACTCAGAGTGTAATCATTATGGGATGCCAATTATTTCCCTAGCAACCAAATACAGTACCCTAGCAACAGAGTAAACAAAGCTTTATATCTCCGCATCAGAACATCGTAGAGACACGGGGGTGGGACCGTTTGACTTGTGACTCGGCGGGTAATCACTATGGGATGCCATATATTTACCCTAGCAACCAAATACAGTACCCTAGCAACAGAGTAAACAAAGCCTTATATCTCAGCATCAGAACATCGTAGAGACACGGGGGTTGGACCGTTTGACTCTTGACTCGGAGGGTAATCACAAGTGGATGCCAATTTTTTCCTAGCAACCAAATACAGTACCCTAGCAACAGAGTAAACAAAGCCTTATATCTCCGCATCAGAACATTGTACAGACATGGGGGTTGGACCGTTTGACTGGTGATTTGGGATGTAATCACTAGTGGATGCCAAATTTTTCCCTAGCAACCAAATACAGTACCCTAGCAACCGGATAAACACAGCCTTATATCTCCGCATCAGAACATCGTAGAGACACGGGAGTTGGATCTTTTTACTTTTGGCTTGGAGTATAATCATATACTGTCCCCAGAATTTTGCCACGGCAAGCACCACTCACATTTTCTTCAGGAAATGTACCTATCTAGTTATAATTATTATTCTTATGTCTGGACACTTTTTCGGCGCGTAACTCGTCCCGCACGGTTTGCTGTAGTCCCATGAAAGAGGGCTCAAATCGACCGGATTATTGAGGAGAGGTGTGCTATGACTTTTATAAGCGATCGGGTGCAGGGTTTCCGAAAGGGGGGCGAAAAACCACCCAAAAAATCCCATTGACTGAACATTGCGCCGAACTTTGACGGGTCATAGCTCTGCTCGAGGATTTTGTAAAAACATATGGGTTACATTGTTTGAAGAGGGTGGTAGGCTCTGTAAGAACATACATGACATTGGGGTGTAAGCTGTACCCCTGGGGTGTAAGAGGCACCCAAAAATTCCCATTGACTTATAATGGGGCAGGAAACATGCCCATATAAGGGAATAAAACAGTTCCAGATGGGATATCTTTGCTTTACAGTGTCGTAGAGATAAGTGGGTGGGCTCATTTTACTCGGGCATCCAATCAGTCTCTCAGGATCATCCTAGAGCTATTAAGCCACGCCCCTAGCAACAATGTTGGGCACCCTAGCAACATCTCCCATAGACTGCCATTATAAAATGCCCAGATGGATATCTTCGCTTTACAATGTCGTAGAGACATGGGGGTGGGCTCATTTTACTCAGGCATCCAATCAGTCTCTCAGGATCCTTACATAGGTATTAAGCCACGCCCCTAGCAACCACTTTTGAGCACCCTAGCAACATAAAATTCAAACAGTTATATCTCGGCATCCGAACATCGTAGAGACACGGGGGTTGGACCGTTTGTCTCGTGACTCGGAGTGTAATCATTATGGGATGCCAATTTTTTCCCTAGCAACCAAATACAGTACCCTAGCAACAGAGTAAACAAAGCCTTATATCTCCGCATCAGAACATCGTAGAGACATGGGGGTTGGACCGTTTGACTCGTGACTCAGAGTGTAATCACTATGGGATGCCAATTTCCCCCTAGCAACCAAATACAGTACCCTAGCAACAGAGTAAACAAAGCCTTATATCTCCGCATCAGAACATCGTAGAGACACGGGGGTTGGACCGTTTGACTCGTGACTCGGAGGGTAATCACTAGTGGATGCCGTTTTTTCCCTAGCAACCAAATACAGTACCCTAGCAACAGAGTAAACAAAGCCTTATATCTCCGCATCGGAACATCGTAGAGACACGGGGGTTGGACCGTTTGACTCGTGACTCGGCGGGTAATCACTAGTGGATGCCGTTTTTTTCCCTAGCAACCAAATACAGTACCCTAGCAACAGAGTAAACAAAGCCTTATATCTCCGCATCAGAACATCGTAGAGACATGGGGGTTGGACCGTTTGACTCGTGACTCGGAGGGTAATCACTAGTGGATGCCGTTTTTTTCCCTAGCAACCAAATACAGTACCCTAGCAACAGAGTAAACAAAGCCTTATATCTCCGCATCAGAACATCGTAGAGACACGGGGGTTGGACCATTTGACTTGTGACTCGAAGGGTAATCACTAGTGGATGCCATTTTTTTCCCTAGCAACCAAATACAGTACCCTAGCAACAGAGTAAACAAAGCCTTATATCTCCGCATCAGAACATCGTAGAGAAACGGGGGTTGGACCGTTTGACTTGTGACTCGGCATGTAATCACTAGTGGATGCCAATTTTCCCCCTAGCAACCAAATACAGTACCCTAGCAACAGAGTAAACAAAGCCTTATATCTCCGCATCAGAACATCGTAGAGACACGGGGGTTGGACCATTTCACTTGTGACTCGGCGGGTAATCACTAGTGGATGCCGTTTTTTTCCCTAGCAACCAAATACAGTACCCTAGCAACAGAGTAAACAAAGCCTTATATCTCCGCATCAGAACATCGTAGAGACATGGGGGTTGGACCGTTTGACTCGTGACTCGGAGGGTAATCACTAGTGGATGCCGTTTTTTTCCCTAGCAACCAAATACAGTACCCTAGCAACAGAGTAAACAAAGCCTTATATCTCCGCATCAGAACATCGTAGAGACACGGGGGTTGGACCATTTGACTTGTGACTCGAAGGGTAATCACTAGTGGATGCCATTTTTTTCCCTAGCAACCAAATACAGTACCCTAGCAACAGAGTAAACAAAGCCTTATATCTCCGCATCAGAACATCGTAGAGAAACGGGGGTTGGACCGTTTGACTTGTGACTCGGCATGTAATCACTAGTGGATGCCAATTTTCCCCCTAGCAACCAAATACAGTACCCTAGCAACAGAGTAAACAAAGCCTTATATCTCCGCATCAGAACATCGTAGAGACACGGGGGTTGGACCATTTCACTTGTGACTCGGCATGTAATCATTAGTGGATGGCAATTTTTTCCCTAGCAACCAAATACAGTACCCTAGCAACAGAGTAAACAAAGTCTTATATCTCCGCATCAGAACATCATAGAGACACGGGAGTTGGATCTTTTTACTTTTGATTTGGAGTATAATCATATACTGTCGCCCGAAATTTGCCACGGCAAGCACCACTTCACATTTCCTTCAGGAAATGTACCTATCTAGTTATTATTATTATTCTGATCCAAAATTTTCTGACTCTAACTCCTCCTAGAGCTTTAACTCTACATACTCCAAACTCAGGTCAGACCTTCAGACTGGTCTGACTTGAGTTGCTATATCTTTTCTAACTGATGGGACCTTCCGAATTCCTAAACGGGGCGCTCAAAGACCCCAAAATTCCCATTGACTTAACATTGAGACAAACTTTGACGGGTCATAGCTGCGAGTGAGAAACTTGTAGAAACTTGTGACTTACCACATCTAAGGAGTCTGACAGGCTGTGTAAGAACATACATCACAATGGGGTGTAAGCTGTACCCCTGGGGTGTAAGGGGCCCCCAAAATCTCCCATTGACTTATAATGGGGCAGGAAACATGCCCATATAAGGGAATAAAAGCGTCCCAGATGGAATATCTTCACTTTAGAGTGTCGTAGAGACATGGGGGTAGGCTCATTTTACTCAGTCATCCAATCAGTCTCTCAGGGTTGTCCCAGAGCTATTAAGCCACGCCCCTAGCAACAATTTTGGGTACCCTAGCAACATCTCCCATAGACTACCATTATATAAAGCCAAGATGGATATCTTTGCACCAGAGTGTCATAGAGACATAGGGGTGGGCTCATTTTACTCAGGCATCCAATCAGTCTCTTAGGATTCTTATTGAGGTATTAAGCCACACCCCTAGCAACCAAATATGAGCACCCTAGCAACATAATAAACAAAGCCTTATATCTCTGGATCTGAACATCATTGAGACATGGGGGTTGGGTCTTTGGGTCATGTTAGCTTAATGCTAGCTTCATGGTAAGTCATACTTGCTTCATGCTAGTTTCATGCTAGCTTTATGCTAATTTCATAATAAATCTTGCTAACTTCATGTTAAATCATGCTAGCTTCATGCTAGTTCATGTTAGCAACATGGTAGCTTCATGCTAATTCATGTTAGCTTTATGCTAATTTCATGCTAATTCGTATTAACATCATGCTAGCTTCATGCTAATTCATGTTAGCATCATGCTAGCTTCATGTTAATTCATGTTAGCATCATGCTAACTTCATGCTAATTCATGTTAGCATCATGCTAGCTTCATGCTAATTCATGTTAACATCATGCTAGCTTCATGCTAATTCATGTTATCATCATGCTAGCTTTATGCTAATTCATGTTAACATCATGCTAGCTTCATGCTAATTCATGTTAGCATCATGCTAGCTTCATGCTAATTCATGTTAGCATCATGCTATCTTTATGTTAATTCATGTTAGCATCATGTTAACATCATGCTAGCTTCATGCTAATTCGTATTAGCATCATGCTAGCTTCATGCTAATTCGTATTAGCGTTATGCTAGCTTCATGCTAATTCGTATTAGCATCATGGTAGCTTCATGTTAATTCATGTTAGCATCATGCTAGCTTCATGCTAATTCATGTTAACATCATGCTAGCTTCATGCTAATTCATGTTAACATCATGTTAACATCATTCTAGCTTCATGCTAATTCGTATTAGCATCATGCTAGCTTCATGCTAATTCATGTTAGCATCATGCTAGCTTCATGCTAATTCATGTTAGCATCATGTTAACATCATGCTAGCTTCATGCTAATTCGTATTAGCACCATGCTAGCTTCATGCTAATTCGTATTAGCGTCATGCTAGCTTCATGTTAATTTGTATTAGCATCATGCTAGCTTCATGCTAATTCATGTTAGCATCATGCTAGCTTCATGCTAATTCATGTTAGCATCATGCTAGCTTCATGCTAATTCATGTTGGCATCATGGTAGCATCATGCTAATTCATGTTAGCCTCATGCTAATTCATGTTAGCATCATGTTGGCTTCATGCTAATTCATGTTAGCATCATGTTAACATCATGCTAGCTTCATGCTAATTCGTATTGGCACCATGCTAGCTTCATGCTAATTCGTATTGGCGTCATGCTGGCTTCATGCTAATTTGTATTGGCATCATGCTAGCTTCATGCTAATTCATGTTAGCATCATGTTAACATCATGCTAGCTTCATGCTGATTCGTATTAGCACCGTGCTGGCTTCATGCTAATTCGTGTTGGCGTCATGCTAGCTTCATGCTAATTTGTATTAGCATTATGCTAGCTTCATGCTAATTCATGTTAGCATCATGCTAGCTTGATGCTAATTCATGTTAGCATCATGCTAGCTTCATGCTAATTCATATTAGCATCATGGTAGCATCATGCTAATTCATGTTAGCCTCATGCTAATTCATGTTAGCATCATGTTAGCTTCATGCTAATTCATGTTAGCATCATGTTAACATCATGCTAGCTTCATGCTAATTCGTATTAGCACCATGCTAGCTTCATGCAAATTCATATTAGCGTCATGCTAGCTTCACGCTAATTTGTATTAGCACCATGCTAGCTTCATGCTAATTCGTATAAGCGTCATGCTAGCTTCATACTAATTTGTATTAGCATCATGCTAGCTTCATGCTAATTCGTATTAGCACCATGCTAGCTTCATGCTAATTCGTATTAGCGTCATGCTAGCTTCATGCTAATTTGTATTAGCGTCATGCTAGCTTCATGCTAATTCATGTTAGCATCATGCTAGCTTCATGCTAATTCATGTGAGCATCATGCTAACATCATGCTAATTCATGTTAGCTTCATGCTAATTAATGTTAGCATCATGCTAATTCATGTTAGCATCATGCTAGCTTCATGATAATTCATGTTAACATCATGTTAGCTTCATGCTAATTCATGTTATCTTCATGTTAACATAATGCTAGCTTCATGCTAATCATGCTAGCATCATTCTAACTTCATGTTACATCTTGTTAGCTTCATGTTAAACCATGCTAGCTTCATGCTAACTCATGCTAGCTGTTTTAAACTTTCAGGCCAGGCTTTCTCAAGCCAACTTAAAGTTTGTCTTCAAACTTTACTATCTAGTTAAGTTGGCTTGTGAAAGCCAACTTATTGAAATGCTATTTAAACTTATTATTATTATTATTATTATTATTATTATTATTATTATTATTATTCTGATCCAAAATTTTCCAATTCTAACTCCTCCTAGAGCTTTAACTCTACATACTCCAAACTCAGGTCAGACCTTCAGTCTGATCTGACTCGAGTTGCTATATCTTTTCTAACTGATGGGACCTTCCGAATTCCTAAACGGGGCGCTCAAAGACCCCAAAATTCCCATTGACTTAACATTGAGACAAACTTTGACGGGTCATAGCTGCGAGTGAGAAACTTGTAGAAACTTGTGACTTACCACATCTAAGGAGTCTGACAGGCTGTGTAAGAACATACATCACAATGGGGTGTAAGCTGTACCCCTGGGGTGTAAGGGGCCCCCAAAATCTCCCATTGACTTATAATGGGACAGGAAACATAACCATATAAGGGAATAAAAGCGTCCCAGATGGAATATCTTCACTTTAGAGTGTCGTAGAGACATGGGGGTAGGCTCATTTTACTCAGTCATCCAATCAGTCTCTCAGGGTTGTCCCAGAGCTATTAAGCCACGCCCCTAGCAACAATTTTGGGTACCCTAGCAACATCTCCCATAGACTACCATTATATAAAGCCAAGATGGATATCTTTGCACCAGAGTGTCATAGAGACATGGGTGTGGGCTCATTTTACTCAGGCATCCAATCAGTCTCTTAGGATTCTTATTGAGGTATTAAGCCACACCCCTAGCAACCAAATATGAGCACCCTAGCAACATAATAAACAAAGCCTTATATCTCTGGATCTGAACATCATAGAGACATGGGGGTTGGGTCTTTGGGTCATGTTAGCTTAATGCTAGCTTCATGCTAAGTCATACTTGCTTCATGCTAGTTTCATGCTAGCTTTATGCTAATTTCATAATAAATCTTGCTAACTTCATGTTAAATCATGCTAGCTTCATGCTAGTTCATGTTAGCAACATGGTAGCTTCATGCTAATTCATGTTAGCTTTATGCTAATTTCATGCTAATTCGTATTAACATCATGCTAGCTTCATGCTAATTCATGTTAGCATCATGCTAGCTTCATGTTAATTCATGTTAGCATCATGCTAGCTTCATTCTAATTCATGTTAGCATCATGCTAGCTTCATGCTAATTCATGTTAACATCATGCTAGCTTCATGCTAATTCATGTTATCATCATGCTAGCTTTATGCTAATTCATGTTAACATCATGCTAGCTTCATGCTAATTCATGTTAGCATCATGCTAGCTTCATGCTAATACATGTTAGCATCATGCTATCTTTATGTTAATTCATGTTAGCATCATGTTAATTCATGTTAGCATCATGCTAGCTTCATGCTAATTCATGTTAGCATCATGCTAGCTTCATGCTAATTCATGTTAGCATCATGTTAATTCATGTTAGCATCATGCTAGCTTCATGCTAATTCATGTTAGCATCATGCTAGCTTCATGCTAATTCATGTTAGCATCATGTTAACATCATTCTAGCTTCATGCTAATTCGTATTAGCATCATGCTAGCTTCATGCTAATTCATGTTAGCATCATGCTAGCTTCATGCTAATTCATGTTAGCATCATGTTAACATCATGCTTGCTTCATGCTAATTCGTATTAGCACCATGCTAGCTTCATGCTAATTCGTATTAACGTCATGCTAGCTTCATGCTAATTTGTATTAGCATCATGCTAGCTTCATGCTAATTCATGTTAGCATCATGCGAGCTTCATGCTAATTCATGTTAGCATCATGCTAGCTTCATGCTAATTCCTGTTAGCATCATGGTAGCATCATGCTAATTCATGTTAGCCTCATGCTAATTCATGTTAGCATCATGCTAGCTTCATGCTAATTCATGTTAGCATCATGTTAAAATCATGCTAGCTTCATGCTAATTCGTATTAGCACCATGCTAGCTTCATGCTAATTTGTATTAGCGTCATGCTAGCTTCATGCTAATTTGTATTAGCGTCATGCTAGCTTCATGCTAATTCATGTTAGCATCATGCTAGCTTCATGCTAATTCATGTTAGCATCATGCTAGCTTCATGCTAATTCATGTTAGCATCATGGTAGCATCATGCTAATTCATGTTAGCCTCATGCTAATTCATGTTAGCATCATGCTAGCTTCATGCTATTTCGTATTAGCACCATGCTAGCTTCATGCTAATTCGTATTAGCGTCATGCTAGCTTCATGCTAATTCATGTTAGCATCATGCTAGCTTCATGCTAATTCATGTTAGCATCATGCTAGCTTCATGCTAATTCGTATTAGCACCATGCTAGCTTCATGCTAATTTGTATTAGCGTCATGCTAGCTTCATGCTAATTTGTATTAGCGTCATGCTACCTTCATACTAATTTGTATTAGCATCATGCTAGCTTCATGCTAATTCATGTTAGCATCATGCTAGCTTCATGCTAATTCGTATTAGCACCATGCTAGCTTCATGCTAATTCGTATTAGCGTCATGCTAGCTTCATGCTAATTTGTATTAGCATCATGCTAGCTTCATGCTAATTCATGTTAGCATCATGCTAGCTTCATGCTAATTCATGTTAGCATCATGCTAGCTTCATGCTAATTCATGTTAGCATCATGGTAGCATCATGATAATTCATGTTAGCCTCATGCTAATTCATGTTAGCATCATGCTAATTCATGTTAGCATTATGCTAGCTTCATGCTAATTCATGTTAGCATCATGCTAGCTTTATGCTAGCATCATGCTAATTCATGTTAGCCTCATGCTAATTCATGTTAGCATCATGCTAGCTTCATGTTAATTCATGTTAGCATTATGCTAGCTTCATGCTAATCATGCTAACATCATTCTAACTTCATGTTACATCTTGTTAGTTTCATGTTAAATCATGCTAGCTAAATTGTGCTAGCTTTATGCTAAATCATGCTAGCTTGATGTTAAATTATCATGCTAGCGTCATGTTAAATCATGCTAACTTCATGTAAAATCATGCTAGCTTCATGCTAACTCATGCTAGCTTATGTTTGTTTCATGCTAAATCATGCTAGCTGTTTTAAACTTTCAGGCTAGGCTTTCTCAAGCCAACTTAAAGTTTGTCTTCAAACTTTACTTTCTAGTTATGTTGGCTTGAGAAAGCCAACATACTGTTGTTGCACTTAAACTTATTATGTTGGCTTGAGAAAGCCAACATACTGTTGTTGCACTTAAACTTATTATTATTATTATTATTATGTTGGCTTGAGAAAGCCAACATACTGTTGTTGCACTTAAACTTATTATTATTATTATTATTATTATTATTCTTTTTCTTCTGACCTAAAAATTTCTAACTCTAACTCCTCCTAGAGCTTTCAAGCTACAGCCACCAAACTTTGCACAGACCTTCAGTCTGATCTGAGGAGGTGTGCTATATCTTTTCTAAGGGATCGGACTTACGGTTCTCCTAAACCGTCCGATCAAACATCCCAAAAAAGTCCCATAGACTTACATTCATAGAATGTTTAGGCTGAGTGTTTATTTTCAAATTCTAACTGTCAACTCTCATTCATACAAATACATTACATCATCTCTCAACCTCTCTCAGTCTATCTCTGTCTCACAAAACTCACTCAATAGGACAGACAAACACAACTACACACACACACACACACACACACAGACACACAACCACACAGACACACAACCACACACAACTTCACACAGACACACAATTACACACACAAACACAAAATTATATATAACACACTGTCACAAAAACACAAACATGCACACACACACGCACACACACACACACACACACACACAATCACACACAGACACACAACCACACACAGACACACAACTACACACAGACACACAATTACACACACAAACACAAAGTTATATATAACATACTGCCACAAAAACACAGACATGCACACAGACACAACCACACACAACTACACACATACACACAACTACACAGACACACAATTACACACACAAACACAAAATTATATATAACATACTGTCACAAAAACACAGACTCAAACACACACACACACTCACACACACACACACACACACACACACACACACACACACACACACACACACACACACACACACACAAACACACACAGACACAGACACACAACTACACACAGACACACAACCACAAAATTACACACACAAACACAGTATTACACACCCAATCATACTCACACAAACACACACATAAATGTCCCAACTGCCCTTAATGCCCCATTCTGCCCAAAATGCCTCATCTGCCCCAACCGCCCCATTTTGCCCCAAATGCCCCATTTGCCCCAATTGGCCAATTCTGCTCCAAATGCCTCATCTGCCCCAACTGCCCCATTCTGCCCCAAATGCCTGATCTGCCCCATTCTGCCCTAAATGCCCGATCTACCCCAAATGCCCCATCTGCCCCAACTACCCAATTCTGCCCCAAATGCCCCAACTACCCTAAATGCCCAAACTGCCTCATCTGCCCCAACTGCCTTAAATGCCCCAACTGCTCTAAATGCCCCAACTGCCCTAAATACCCCATCTGCCCCAAATGCCCCGTCTGCCCCAACTACTCAATTCTGCCCCAAATGCCCCAACTGCCCCATCTGCCCTAAATGCCCCAACTGCCCTAAATGCCCCATCTGCCCTAAATGCCCCATCTGCCCTAAATGCCCCATCTGCCCTAAATGCCCCAACTGCCCCATTCTGCCCTAAATGCCCCAACTGCCCTAAATGCCTCAAATGCCCCAACTGCCTCATCTGCCCCATTCTGCCCCAACTGCCCTAAATGCCCCAACTGCTCTAAATGCCCCAACTGCCCTAAATGCCCCATCTGCCCCAACTGCCCTAAATGCCCCAACTGCCCTAAATGCCCCATCTGCCCTAAATGCCCCATCTGCCCTAAATGCCCCATCTGCCCTAAATGCCCCATCTGCCCTAAATGCCCCAACTGCCCCATTCTGCCCTAAATGCCCCAACTGCCCTAAATGCCTCAAATGCCCCAACTGCCTCATCTGCCCCATTCTGCCCCAACTGCCCTAAATGCCCCAACTGCTCTAAATGCCCCAACTGCCCTAAATGCCCCATCTGCCCCAATTATCCAATTCTGCCCCAAATGCCCCAACTACCCTAAATGCCCCATCTGCCCCAAATGCCCCATTCTGCCCCAACTGCCCAATTCTGCCCCAACTAACCCATCTGCCCCAACTAACTTAACTGCCCCAACTGCAGCTCCAGCTATTACTCTCAGACTAGGCTTTCTCAAGCCAACATAAAGTTTGTTCACAAACTTTAACCTCATCTAGTTATGTTGGCTTGAGAAAGCCAACATACTGTTGTTGCACTTAAACTTATTATTATTATTATTATTATTATTATTATTCTTTTTTTCTGAGACTAAAATTTCTAACTCTAACTCCTCCTAGAGCTTTCAAGCTACAGCCACCAAACTTTGCACAGACCTTCAGTCTGATCTGAGGAGGTGTGCTATATCTTTTCTAAGGGATCGGACTTACGGTTCTCCTAAACCGTCCGATCAAACATCCCAAAAAAGTCCCATAGGCTTACATTCATAGAATGTTTAGGCTGAGTGTTTATTTTCAAATTCTAACTGTCAACTCTCATTCATACAAATACATTACATCATCTCTCAACCTCTCTCAGTCTATCTCTGTCTCACAAAACTCACTCAATAGCACAGACAAACACAACTACACACATACACACACAGACACACAACCACACAACCACACACAACTACACACAGACACACAATTACACACAGACACACAACTACACACACAAACACAAAATTATATATAACATACTGTCACAAAAACACAGACACACACACACACACACAGACACACAACCACACACACACACACACAGACACACAACCACACACAGACACACAATTACAAAAAAAAACTTATATATAACAAACTGTCACAAAAACACAGACATTCACACACACACACACACACACACACACACACACACACACACACCACAAATATACACACACAAACACGATATTACATTCTGCCCTAAATGCCCCAACTGCCCTAAATGCCCCAACTACCCAATTCTGCCCCAAATGCCCCAACTACCCTAAATGCCCCATCTGCCCCAAACACCCAATTCTGCCTCAACTGCCCTAAATGCCCCAAATGCCCTGTCTGCCCCAACTACCCAATTCTGCCCCAAATTACCCATTCTGCCCCAACTGCCCTAAATGCCCCAACTGCCCTAAATGCCCCATCTGCCCTAAATGCCCCATCTGCCCTAAATGCCTCATCTGCCCCATTCTGCCCCAACTGCCCTAAATGCCCCAACTGCTCTAAATGCCCCAACTGCCCTAAATGCCCAGTCTGCCCCAACTACCCAATTCTGCCCCAAATGACCCAACTACCCTAAATGCCCCATCTGCCCCAAACACCCAATTCTGCCCCAACTGCCCTAAATACCCCATCTGCCCCAAATGCCCCAACTGCCCCATTCTGCCCCAACTGCCCTAAATGCCCCAACTGCCCTAAATGCCCCATCTGCCCCAAATGCCCCATCTGCCCTAAATGCCTCATCTACCCCATTCTGCCCTAAATGCCCCAACTGACCTAAATACCTCAAATGCCCCAACTGCCTCATCTGCCCCATTCTGCCCCAACTGCCCTAAATGCCCCATCTGCCCTAAATGCCCCATCTGCCCTAAGTGCTCGTCTGCCCCAATTATCCAATTCTGCCCCAAATGCCCCAACTACCCTAAATGCCCCATCTGCCCCAACTGCCCCAATCTGCCCCAACTAACACATCTGCCCCAACTAACTTAAATGCCCCAACTGCAGCTCCATCTATTACTCTCAGACTAGGCTTTCTCAAGCCAACATAAAGTTTGTTCACAAACTTTAACCTCATCTAGTTATGTTGGCTTGAGAAAGCCAACATACTGTTGTTGCACTTAAACTTATTATTATTATTATTATTATTCTTTTTCTTCTGAGACCAAAATTTCTAACTCTAACTCCTCCTAGAGCTTTTAAGCTACAGCCACCAAACTTTGCACAGACCTTCAGTCTGATCTGAGGAGGTGTGCTATATCTTTTCTAAGGGATCGGACTTACGGTTCTCCTAAACCGTCCGATCAAACATCCCAAAAAAGTCCCATAGACTTACATTCATAGAATGTTTAGGCTGAGTGTTTATTTTCAAATTCTAACTGTCAACTCTCACTCATACAAATACATTACATCATCTCTCAACCTCTCTCAGTCTATCTCTGTCTCACAAAACTCACTCAATAGCACAGACAAACAAAACTACACACACACACACACACACACACACACAACCACACAGACACACAATCACACACAACTACACACAGACACACAACTACACACAGACACACAATTACACACACAAACACAAAATTATATATATAACATACTGTCACAAAAACAGACATGCACACATACACACACACACACACACACACACACACACACACACACACACACACAATCACACACAGACACACAACCACACACAGACACACAACTACACACAGACACACAATTACACACACAAACACAAAATTATATATAACATACTGTCACAAAAACACAGACATGCACACACACACACACACACACACACACAATCACAATCACACACAGACACAGACACAAAACCACACACAACTACACACAGACACACAATTACACACACAAACACAAAATTATATATAACATACGTCCACAAAAACACAGACTCACACACGCACACACACACACACACACACACACACACACACACACACACACACACACACACAACCACACACAACCACACACACACACAGACACACAACCACAAAATTACACACACAAACACAATATTACACACCCAATCATACTCACACAAACACACACATAAATGTCCCAACTGCCCTAAATGCCCCATCTGCCCCATTCTGCCCCAAATGCCTCAAATAACCTAACCGCCCCATTTTGCCCCATTTGCCCCAACTGGCCAATTCTGCTCCAAATGCCTCATCTGCCCTAAATGCCCCATCTGCCCCAAATGCCCCGTCTGCCCCAACTACCCAATTCTGCCCCAAATGCCCCAACTACCCTAAATGCCCCAACTGCCCCAAACACCCAATTCTGCCCCAACTGCCCTAAATGCCCCATCTGCCCCAAATGCCCCGTCTGCCCCAACTACCCAATTCTGCCCAACTGCCCCATTCTGCCCCAACTGCCCTAAATGCCCCATCTGCCCTAAATGCCCCATCTGCCCCATTCTGCCCTAAATGCCCCAACTGCCCTAAATGCCCTAAATGCCCCAACTGCCCTAAATGCCCCAACTGCCTCATCTGCCCCATTCTGCCCCAAATGCCCCAACTGCCCTAAATGCCCCAACTGCCCTAAATGCCCCATCTGCCCTAAATGCCCCATCTGCCCTATTCTGCCCAAACTGCCCTAAATGCCTCAAATGCCCCAACTGCCTCATCTGCCCCATTCTGCCCTAAATGCCCCATCTGCCCTAAATGCCCCATCTGCCCTAAATGCCCCATCTGCCCTAAATGCCCCATTCTGCCCAAATTGCCCTAAATGCCTCAAATGCCCCAACTGCCTCATCCGCCCCATTCTGCCCCAACTGCTCTAAATGCCCCAACTGCTCTAAATGCCCCATCTGCCCCAAGTGCCCCGTCTGCCCCAATTATCCAATTCTACCCCAAATGCCCCAACTACCCTAAATCCCCCATCTGCCACAAATGCCCCATTCTGCCCCAACTGCCCAATTCTGCCCCAACTAACCCATCTGCCCCAACTAACTTAACTGCCCCAACTGCAGCTCCATCTATTACTCTCAGACTAGGCTTTCTCAAGCCAACATAAAGTTTGTTCACAAACTTTAACCTCATCTAGTTATTCTTTTTCTTCTGAGACCAAAATTTCTAACTCTAACTCCTCCTAGAGCTTTTAAGCTACAGCCACCAAACTTTGCACAGACCTTCAGTCTGATCTGAGGAGGTGTGCTATATCTTTTCTAAGGGATCGGACTTACGGTTCTCCTAAACCGTCCGATCAAACATCCCAAAAAAAGTCCCATAGACTTACATTCATAGAATGTTTAGGCTGAGTGTTTATTTTCAAATTCTAACTGTCAACTCTCACTCATACAAATACATTACATCATCTCTCAACCTCTCTCAGTCTATCTCTGTCTCACAAAACTCACTCAATAGCACAGACAAACAAAACTACACACACACACACACACACACACACACAACCACACAGACACACAATCACACACAACTACACACAGACACACAACTACACACAGACACACAATTACACACACAAACACAAAATTATATATATAACATACTGTCACAAAAACAGACATGCACACATACATACACACACACACACACACACACACACACACACACAATCACACACAGACACACAACCACACACAGACACACAACTACACACAGACACACAACTACACACACAAACACAAAATTATATATAACATACTGTCACAAAAACACAGACATGCACACACACACACACACACACACAATCACAATCACACACAGACACAGACACAAAACCACACACAACTACACACAGACACACAATTACACACACAAACACAAATTATATATAACATACGTCCACAAAAACACAGACTCACACACGCACGCACACACACACACACGCACACACACACACACACACACACACACACACACACACACAACCACACACAACCACACACACACACAGACACACAACCACAAAATTACACACACAAACACAATATTACACACCCAATCATACTCACACAAACACACACATAAATGTCCCAACTGCCCTAAATGCCCCATCTGCCCCATTCTGCCCCAAATGCCTCAAATAACCTAACCGCCCCATTTTGCCCCATTTGCCCCAACTGGCCAATTCTGCTCCAAATGCCTCATCTGCCCTAAATGCCCCATCTGCCCCAAATGCCCCGTCTGCCCCAACTACCCAATTCTGCCCCAAATGCCCCAACTACCCTAAATGCCCCATCTGCCCCAAACACCCAATTCTGCCCCAACTGCCCTAAATGCCCCATCTGCCCCAAATGCCCCGTCTGCCCCAACTACCCAATTCTGCCCAACTGCCCCATTCTGCCCCAACTGCCCTAAATGCCCCATCTGCCCTAAATGCCCCATCTGCCCCATTCTGCCCTAAATGCCCCAACTGCCCTAAATGCCCTAAATGCCCCAACTGCCCTAAATGCCCCAACTGCCTCATCTGCCCCATTCTGCCCCAAATGCCCCAACTGCCCTAAATGCCCCAACTGCCCTAAATGCCCCATCTGCCCTAAATGCCCCATCTGCCCTATTCTGCCCAAACTGCCCTAAATGCCTCAAATGCCCCAACTGCCTCATCTGCCCCATTCTGCCCTAAATGCCCCATCTGCCCTAAATGCCCCATTCTGCCCAAATTGCCCTAAATGCCTCAACTGCCTCATCTGCCCCATTCTGCCCCAACTGCTCTAAATGCCCCAACTGCTCTAAATGCCCCATCTGCCCCAAGTGCCCCGTCTGCCCCAATTATCCAATTCTACCCCAAATGCCCCAACTACCCTAAATCCCCCATCTGCCACAAATGCCCCATTCTGCCCCAACTGCCCAATTCTGCCCCAACTAACCCATCTGCCATAACTAACTTAACTGCCCCAACTGCAGCGCCATCTATTACTCTCAGACTAGGCTTTCTCAAGCCAACATAAAGTTTGTTCACAAACTTTAACCTCATCTAGTTTTTATTTTTATTCTTCTTTTTCTTCTGACCTAAAAATTTCTAACTCTAACTCCTCCTAGAGCTTTCAAGCTACAGCCACCAAACTTTGCACAGACCTTCAGTCTGATCTGACTTGAGTTGCTATATCTTTTCTAAGGGATCGGACTTACGGTTCTCCTAAACCGTCCGATCAAACATCCCAAAAAAGTCCCATAGACTTACATTCATAGAATGTTTAGGCTGAGTGTTTATTTTCAAATTCTAACTGTCTTCTCATTCATACAAATACATTACATCATCTCTCAACCTCTCTCAGTCTATCTCTGTCTCACAAAACTCACTCAATAGCACAGACAAACTCAACTACACACACACACAGACACACACACACACACACACACACACACACACACACACACAACCACACAGACACACAATCACACACAACTACACACAGACACACAACTACACACAGACACACACACAATTACACACACAAACACAAAATTATATATAACATACTGTCACAAAAACACAGACATGCACACACACACACACAACCACACACAAATACACATAGACACACAACTACACACAGACACACAATTGGGGCAGGAAACATGCCCATATAAGGGAATAAAACAGTTCCAGATGGGATATCTTTGCTTTACAGTGTCGTAGAGATAAGTGGGTGGGCTCATTTTACTCGGGCATCCAATCAGTCTCTCAGGATCATCCCAGAGCTATTAAGCCACGCCCCTAGCAACAATTTTGGGCACCCTAGCAACATCTCCCATAGACTGCCATTATAAAATGCCCAGATGGATATCTTTGCAGCACAGTGTCATAGAGACATGGGGGTGGGCTCATTTTACCCAGACATCCAATCAGTCTCTCAGGATCCTTATTGAGGTATTAAGCCACGCCCCTAGCAACCACTTTTGAGCACCCTAGCAACATAACATTTAAACAGTTATATCTCGACATCAGAACATCGTAGAGACACGGGGGTTGGACCGTTTTACTTGTGACTCGGAGTGTAATAACTGGCCAGATCATTGGCCACTCCCAAGCCACGCCCCTAGCAACCAAATATGAGCACCCTAGCAACCGAATAAACAAAGCCTTATATCTCCGCATCAGAACATCGTAGAGACACGGGGGTTGGACCATTTTACTTGTGACTCAGAGTGTAATAACTGGCCACATTGTTGGCCACTCCCAAGCCACGCCCCTAACAACCAAATATGAGCACCCTAGCAACATAATAAACAAAGCCTTATATCTCTGGATCCGAACATCATAGAGACATGGGGGTTGGGTCTTTGGGTCATGTTAGCTTCATGCTAGCTTAATGCTAAGTCATACTAGCTTCATGCTAGTTTCATGCTAGCTTAATGCTAATTTCATAATAAATCTTGCTAAGTTCACGTTAAATCATGCTAGCTTCATGCTAACTTCATGTTAACTTCTTGCTAATCATGCTAACATCATGCTAGCTTCATGCTAATCATGCTAACATCATGTTATCTTTATGCTAATCATTCTAACATCATGCTAACTTCATGCTAATCATGATAGCTTCATGCTAATCATGCTAACATCATGCTAACATCATGCTAGCTTGATGCTAATCATGCTAGCTTCATGCTAATCATGCTAACATCATGCTAACATCATGCTAGCTTGATGCTAATCATGCTAGCTTCATGCTAATCATGCTAGCCTCATGCTAATCATGTTAGCTTCATGCTAGCTTCATGCTAATCATGTTAACATCATGCTAGCTTCATGTTAACTTCATGCTAACTTCATGCTAATCATGCTAACATCATGTTAATCATGCTAACATCATGCTAACATCATGCTAGCTTCATGCTAATCATGCTAGCTTCATGCTAATTATGTTAGCTTCATGCTAGCTTAATGCTAATCATGCTAGCATCATGCATCCAATCAGTCTCTTCATGCTAACTTCATGCTAATCATGCTAACATCATGCTAATCATGCTAACTTCATGCTAATCATGCTAGCTTCATGTTAATCATGTTAGCTTCATGCTAATCATGCTAGCTTAATGCTAGCTTCATGCTAACTTCATGCTAATCATGTTAGCTTCATGGTAGCTTCATGCTAATCATGCTAGCATCATGCTAATCATGTTAACATCATGCTAATCATGCTAACTTCATGCTAATCATGTTAGCTTCATGCTAATCATGTTAGCTTCATGCTAGCTTCATGCTAATCATGCTAGCTTAATGCTAGCTTCATGCTAACTTCATGCTAATCATGTTAGCTTCATGCTAGCTTCATGTTAACTTCATGCTAACTTCATGCTAATCATGCTAACATCATGCCAACTTCCTGATAATCATGCTAACATCATGCTAACTTCATGCTAATCATATTAACATCATGTTAACTTCATGCTAATGATGTTCGCTTTATGCTAACTTCATGCTAATCATGTTAACATCATACTACCTTCACGTTATTTATGCTAACATCATGCTAGCTTCATGGTAATCATACTACCTTCAATAAACAAAGCCTTATATCTCCACATCAGAACATCGTAGAGACACGGGGGTTGGACCGTTTGACTCGTGACTTGGAGTATAATCATACATTGCCCCCAGAATTTTGCCACGGCAAGCACCACTTCACATTTTCTTCAGGAAATGTACCTATCTAGTTATTATTATTATGTTGGCTTGTCAAAGCCAACATACTGATATTGTATTTAAACTTATTATTATTATTCTTCTTCTTCTTCTTCTTCTTCTTCTGAGACTAAAATTTCTGCAGCTAACTCGTCCGACAGCTTTCAAGCTACATCCACGAAATTTTCCACGGACATTCTGACTGGTCTAAAGAAGTGTGCTATATCTTTTTGACGGGATCCGACTTACAGAATTCCTAAAACGGGACATAAAACTTCCGAAAAGTCCCATTTACTTAACATTGTGACAAACTTTGACAGGTCATAGCTCCGAGTGAGAAATTTGTAGAAACTTGTGGCTTACCATATTTAAGGAGGCTGACAGGCACTGTGAGAACATACCTCACATTGGGGTGTAAGTTTCACCCCTGGGGTGTAGGAGGCCCCCAAAATTCCCCATTGACTTATAACGGGGCAGGAAACACGCCCATATAAGGGAATAAAAACGTTCCAGATGGAATATCTTCGCTTTACAGTGTCATAGAGACATGGGGGTGGGCTCATTTTACTCAGGCATCCAATCAGTCTCTCTGGATCATCCCATAGCAATTAAGCCACGCCCCTAGCAACCATTTTTGGGCACCCTAGCAACATCTCCCATAGACTGCCATTATAAAATGCCCAGATGGATATCTTTGCAGCACAGTGTCACAGAGACATGGGGGTGGGCTCATTTTACTCAGGCATCCAATCAGTCTTTAAGGATTCTTATTGAGCTATAAAGCCACGCCCCTAGCAACCAAATATGAGCACCCTAGCAACATGATAAACAAAGCCTTATATCTCTGGATCCGAACATCATAGAGACATGGGGGTTGGGTCTTTTGGTCATGTTAGCTTCATGCTAGCTTCAAGCTAAGTCATACTAGCTTCATGCTAGTTTCATGCTAGCTTTATGCTAATTTCATAATAAATCTTGCTAACTTCATGCTTATTCATGTTAGCATCATGCTAGCTTAATGCTAATTCATGTTAGCATCATGCTAGCTTCATGCTAATTCATGTTAGCATCATGCTAGCTTCATGCTAATTCATGTTAGCTTCATGCTAGCTTCATGCTAATTCATGTTAGCATCATGCTAGCTTCATGCTAATTCATGTTAGCATCATGCTAGCTTCATGCTAATTCATGTTAGCATCATGCTAGCTTCATGCTAATTCATGTTAGCATCATGCTAGCTTCATGCTAATTCATGTTAGCATCATTCTAGCTTCATGCTAATTCATGTTAGCATCATGCTAGCTTCATGCTAATTCATGTTAGCATCATGCTAGCTTCATGCTAATTCATGTTAGCATCATGCTAGCTTCATGCTAATTCATGTTAGCATCATGCTAGCTTCATGCTAATTCATGTTAGCATCATGCTAGCTTCATGCTAATTCATGTTAGCATCATGCTAGCTTCATGCTAATTCATGTTAGCTTCATGCTAATTCATGTTAGCATCATGCTAGCTTCATGCTAATTCATGTTAACATCATGCTAGCTTCATGCAAATTCATGTTAGCTTAATGCTAGCTTCATGCTAATTCATGTTAACATTATGCTAGCTTCATGCTAATTCATGTTAGCATCATGTTAGCTTCATGCTAATTCATGTTAGCATCATGCTAGCTTCATGATAATTCATGTTAGCATCATGCTAACTTCATGCTAATTCATGTTAGCATCATGCTAGCATCATGCTAGCTTCATGCTAATTCATGTTAGCATCATGCTAGCTTCATGCTAGCTTCATGCTAATTCATGTTAGCATCATGCTAGCATCATGCTAATTCATGTTAGCATCATGCTAGCTTCATGCTAATTCATGTTAGCATCGTGCTAGCTTCATGCTAATTCATGTTAGCATCATGCTAAGTTCATGCTAATTCATATTAGCATCATGCTAGCTTAATGCTAATCATGCTAACTTGATGCTAGCTTCATGCTAATCATGTTAGCTTCATGCTAGCTTCATGTTAATTCATGTTAGCATCTTTCTAGCTTCATGCTATTTCATGTTAGCATCATGCTAATCATGCTAAGTTGATGCCAGCTTCATGCTAATCATGTTAGCTTCATGCTAATCATGTTAACATCATGCTAGCTTTATGTTAATTCATGTTAGCATCATGTTAGCTTCATGCTAATTCATGTTAGCATCATGCTAGCTTCATGCTAATTCATGTTAGCATCATGCTAGCTTCATGCTAATTCATGTTAGCATCATGCTAGCTTCATGTTAATTCATGTTAGCATCATGCTAGCTTCATGCTAATTCATGTTAGCATCATGTTAACTTCATGCTAATTCATGTTAGCATCATGCTAGCTTAATGCTAATCATGCTAACTTGATGCTAGCTTCATGCTAATCATGCTAACTTGTTGCCAGCTTCATGCTAATCATGTTAGCATGATAATCATGTTAGCTTCATGCTAGCTTCTGGCTAATCATACTAGCTTTATGTTAAATCAGGCTAGCTTCATACTTAAACATACTAACAGCCAGATAGCCTACTAAACTAAACTTCTGTCAAACCGTTTTTAACGTTCAGGCCAGGCTTTGTCAAGCCAACATAAAGTTTGTCAACAAACTTTTCTATCTAGTTATTATTATTCTTTTTCTGAGCGAAATTTCTGCAGCTAACTCATCCGACAGCTTTCAAGCTACATCCACCAAATTTTCCACGGACATTCTAACTGGTCTGAAGAAGTGTGCTATATCTTTTTGAAGGGATCCGACTTACAGAATTCCTAAAACGGGAATTTAAAATTCCAAAAGTCCCATTGACTTAACATGGGACAAACTTTGACGGGTCATATCTGCGAGCGAGAAATTTGTAGAAACGTGTGTGTCACCACATTTGAAGAGGCTGGCAGGCACTGTGGGAACATACCTCACATTGGGGTGTAAGTTTCACCCCTGGGGCGTAAGAGGCACCCAAATTCCCCATTGACTTATAACGGGGCAGGAAACATGCCCATATATGGGAATAAAAACGTTTCAGATGGGATATCTTTGCTTTACAATGCCATAGAGACATGGGGGTGGGATCATTTTACTCAGGCATCCAATCAGTCTTTCGGGATTTCTCCAAAGCTATTAAGCCGCGCCCCTAGCAACAATTTTGGGCACCCTAGCAACATCTCCCATAGACTGCCATTATAAAATTCGCAGATGGATATCTTTGCAGCACAGTGTCACAGGGACATGGGGGTGGGCTCATTTTACTCAGGCATCCAATCAGTCTCTAAGGATTCTTATTGAGGTATTAAGCCACGCCCCTAGCAACCAAATATGAGCACCCTAGCAACATAATAAACAAAGCCTTATATCTCTGGATCCGAACATCATAGAGACATGGGGGTTGGGTCTTTTGGTCATGTTAGCTTCATGCTAGCTTCATGCTAAGTCATACTAGCTTCATGCTAGTTTCATGCTAGCTTTATGCTAATTTCATAATAAATCTTGCTAACTTCATGCTTATTCATGTTAGCATCATGCTAGCTTCATGCTAATTCATGTTAGCATCATGCCAGCTTCATGCTAATTCATGTTAGCATCATGCTAGCTTCATGCTAATTCATGTTAGCATCATGCTAGCTTCATGCTAATTCATGTTAGCATCATGCTAGCTTCATGCTAATTCATGTTAGCATCATGCTAGCTTCATGCTAATTCATATTAGCATCATGCTAGCTTCATGCTAATTAATGTTAACATCATGCTAGCTTCATGCTAATTAATGTTAGCATCATGCTAGCTTCATGCTAATTCATGTTAGCATCATGCTAGCTTCATGCTAATTAATGTTAGCATCATGCTAGCTTCATGCTAATTCATGTTAGCATCATGCTAGCTTCATGCTAATTCATGTTAGCATCATGCTAGCTTCATGTTAATTCATGTTAGCATCATGGTAATTCATGTTAGCATCATGCTAATTCATGTTAACATCATGCTAGCTTCATGCTAATTCGTGTTAGCATCATGATAACTTCATGCTAACTCATGTTAGCATCATGCTAGCTTCATGCTAATTCATGTTAGCATCATGCTAGTTTCATGCTAATTCATGTTAGCATCATGCTAACTTCATGCTAATTCATGTTAGCATCATGCTAGCTCCATGCTAATTCATGTTAGCATCATGCTAATTCATGTTAGCATCATGCTAATTCATGTTAACATCATGCTAATTCATGTTAGCATCATGCTAATTCATGTTAGCATCATGCTAATTCATGTTAGCATCATGCTAGCTTCATGCTAATTCATGTTAGCTTTATGCTAATTCATGTTAGCATCATGCTAGCTTCATGCTAATTCATGTTAGCATCATGCTAGCTTCATGCTAATTCATGTTAGCATCATGCAAGCTTCATGCTAATTCTTGTTAGCATCATGCTAGCTTCATGCTAATTCATGTTAGCATGATGCTAGCTTCATGCTAATTCATGTTAACATCATGCTAACTTAGTGCTAAATCATGTTAACATGCTAACTTTTTGTTAAATCATGTTTAAGAAAAGATAGACTACTAACCTAATTTTGTTTTAAGTTTCTCTTAAACTGTTTTAAACGTTCAGGCCAGGCTTTGTCAAGCCAACATAAAGTTTGTCTTCAAACTTTTCTATCTAGTTATTATTATTCTTCTGATCCAAAATTTTCCAATTCTAACTCCTCCTAGAGCTTTAACTCTACATACTCCAAACTCAGGTCAGACCTTCAGTCTGATCTGACTCGAGTTGCTATATCTTTTCTAACTGATGGGACCTTCCGAATTCCTAAACGGGGCGCTCAAAGACCCCAAAATTCCCATTGACTTAACATTGAGACAAACTTTGACTGGGTCATAGCTGCGAGTGAGAAACTTGTAGAAACTTGTGACTTACCACATCTAAGGAGTCTGACAGGCTGTGTAAGAACATACATCACAATGGGGTGTAAGCTGTACCCCTGGGGTGTAAGGGGCCCCCAAAATCTCCCATTGACTTATAATGGGGCAGGAAACATGCCCATATAAGGGAATAAAAGTGTCCCAGATGGAATATCTTCACTTTAGAGTGTCGTAGAGACATGGGGGTAGGCTCATTTTACTCAGTCATCCAATCAGTCTCTCAGGGTTGTCCCAGAGCTATTAAGCCACGCCCCTAGCAACAATTTTGGGTACCCTAGCAACATCTCCCATAGACTACCATTATATAAAGCCAAGATGGATATCTTTGCACCAGAGTGTCATAGAGACATGGGTGTGGGCTCATTTTACTCAGGCATCCAATCAGTCTCTTAGGATTCTTATTGAGGTATTAAGCCACACCCCTAGCAACCAAATATGAGCACCCTAGCAACATAATAAACAAAGCCTTATATCTCGGGATCTGAACATCATAGAGACATGGGGGTTGGGTCTTTGGGTCATGTTAGCTTAATGCTAGCTTCATGCTAAGTCATACTTGCTTCATGCTAGTTTCATGCTAGCTTTATGCTAATTTCATAATAAATCTTGCTAACTTCATGTTAAATCATGCTAGCTTCATGCTAGTTCATGTTAGCAACATGGTAGCTTCATGCTAATTCATGTTAGCTTTATGCTAATTTCATGCTAATTCGTATTAACATCATGCTAGCTTCATGCTAATTCATGTTAGCATCATGCTAGCTTCATGTTAATTCATGTTAGCATCATGCTAGCTTCATGCTAATTCATGTTAACATCATGCTAGCTTCATGCTAATTCATGTTATCATCATGCTAGCTTTATGCTAATTCATGTTAACATCATGCTAGCTTCATGCTAATTCATGTTAGCATCATGCTAGCTTCATGCTAATTCATGTTAGCATCATGCTATCTTTATGTTAATTCATGTTAGCATCATGTTAACATCATGCTAGCTTCATGCTAATTTGTATTAGCATCATGCTAGCTTCATGCTAATTCGTATTAGAGTTATGCTAGCTTCATGCTAATTCGTATTTGCATCATGGTAGCTTCATGTTAATTCATGTTAGCATCATGCTAGCTTCATGCTAATTCATGTTAGCATCATGCTAGCTTCATGCTAATTCATGTTAGCATCATGTTAACATCATTCTAGCTTCATGCTAATTCGTATTAGCATCATGCTAGCTTCATGCTAATTCATGTTAGCATCATGCTAGCTTCATGCTAATTCATGTTAGCATCATGTTAACATCATGCTAGCTTCATGCTAATTCGTATTAGCACCATGCTAGCTTCATGCTAATTCGTATTAGCGTCATGCTAGCTTCATGCTAATTTGTATTAGCATCATGCTAGCTTCATGCTAATTCATGTTAGCATCATGCTAGCTTCATGCTAATTCATGTTAGCATCATGCTAGCTTCATGCTAATTCATGTTAGCATCATGCTAGCTTCATGCTAATTCATGTTAGCATCATGGTAGCATCATGCTAATTCATGTTAACATCATGCTAGCTTCATGCTAATTCATGTTATCATCATGCTAGCTTTATGCTAATTCATGTTAACATCATGCTAGCTTCATGCTAATTCATGTTAGCATCATGCTAGCTTCATGCTAATTCATGTTAGCATCATGCTATCTTTATGTTAATTCATGTTAGCATCATGTTAACATCATGCTAGCTTCATGCTAATTTGTATTAGCATCATGCTAGCTTCATGCTAATTCGTATTAGAGTTATGCTAGCTTCATGCTAATTCGTATTTGCATCATGGTAGCTTCATGTTAATTCATGTTAGCATCATGCTAGCTTCATGCTAATTCATGTTAGCATCATGCTAGCTTCATGCTAATTCATGTTAGCATCATGTTAACATCATTCTAGCTTCATGCTAATTCGTATTAGCATCATGCTAGCTTCATGCTAATTCATGTTAGCATCATGCTAGCTTCATGCTAATTCATGTTAGCATCATGTTAACATCATGCTAGCTTCATGCTAATTCGTATTAGCACCATGCTAGCTTCATGCTAATTCGTATTAGCGTCATGCTAGCTTCATGCTAATTTGTATTAGCATCATGCTAGCTTCATGCTAATTCATGTTAGCATCATGCTAGCTTCATGCTAATTCATGTTAGCATCATGCTAGCTTCATGCTAATTCATGTTAGCATCATGCTAGCTTCATGCTAATTCATGTTAGCATCATGGTAGCATCATGCTAATTCATGTTTGCATCATGCTAATTCATGTTAGCATCATGCTAGCTTCATGCTAATTCATGTTAGCATCATGCTAGCTTCATGCTAATTCCTGTTAGCATCATGGTAACATCATGCTAATTCATGTTAGCCTCATGCTAATTCTTGTTAGCATCATGCTAGCTTCATGCTAATTCATGTTAGCATCATGTTAACATCATGCTAGCTTCATGCTAATTCGTATTAGCACCATGCTAGCTTCATGCTAATTCGTATTAGCGTCATGCTAGCTTCATGCTAATTTGTATTAGCATCATGCTAGCTTCATGCTAATTCATGTTAGCATCATGCTAGCTTCATGCTAATTCATGTTAGCATCATGCCAGCTTCATGCTAATTCATGTTAACATCATGGTAGCATCATGCTAATTCATGTTAGCCTCATGCTAATTCATGTTAGCATCATGCTAGCTTCATGCTAATTCATGTTAGCATCATGTTAACATCATGCTAGCTTCATGCTAATTCGTATTAGCACCATGCTAGCTTCATGCTAATTCGTATTAGCGTCATGCTAGCTTCATGCTAATTTGTATTGGCATCATGCTAGCTTCATGCTAATTCATGTTGGCATCATGCTAGCTTCATGCTGATTCGTCTTAGCAGCATGATGGCTGAATGGTAATTCGTGTTAGCGTCATGCTTGCTTCGTGCTAATTTGTATAAGCACCATGCTAGCTTCATGCTAATTCGTATTAGCGTCATGCTAGCTTCATCCAATTTTGTATTGGCATCATGCTAGCTTCATGCTAATTCATGTTAGCATGGTGCTAGCTTCATGCTAATTCATGTTAGCATCATGCTAGCTTCATGCTAATTCGTATTAGCACCATGCTAGCTTCATGCTAATTCGTATTAGCGTCATGCTAGCTTCATGCTAATTTGTATTAGCATCATGCTAGCTTCATGCTAATTCATGTTAGCATCATGCTAGCTTCATGCTAATTCATGTTAGCATCATGCTAGCTTCATGCTAATTCATGTTAGCATCATGGTAGCATCATGATAATTCATGTTAGCCTCATGCTAATTCATGTTAGCATCATGCTAGCTTCATGTTAATTCGTGTTAGCATTATGCTAGCTTCATGCTAATTCATGTTAGCATCATGCTAGCTTAATGCTAATTCATGTTAGCATCATGCTAATTCATGTTAGCATCATGCTAGCTTTATGCTAAATCATGTTAGCATCATGCTAGCTTTATGCTAAATAATGCTAGCATCATGCTAATTCTTGTTAGCCTCATGGTAATTCATGTTAGCCTCATGCTAATTCATGTTAGCATCATGCTAGCTTCATGTTAATTCATGTTAGCATTATGCTAGCTTCATGCTAATCATGCTAACATCATTCTAACTTCATGTTACATCTTGTTAGTTTCATGTTAAATCATGCTAGCTAAATTGTGCTAGCTTTATGCTAAATCATGCTAGCTTGATGTTAAATTATCATGCTAGCGTCATGTTAAATCATGCTAACTTCATGTAAAATCATGCTAGCTTGATGCTAACTCATGCTATCTTATGTTTGCTTCATGCTAAATCATGCTAGCTGTTTTAAACTTTCAGGCCAGGCTTTCTCAAGCCAACTTAAAGTTTGTCTTCAAACTTTACTATCTAGTTATGTTGGCTTGAAAAAGCCAACATACTGTTCTTCATCTTAATCTTATTATGTTGGCTTGAGAAAGCCAACATACTGTTGTTGCACTTAAACTTATTATTCTTTTTCTGAGACTAAAATTTCTAACTCTAACTCGTCCTAGAGCTTTCAAGCTACAGCCATCAAACTTTGGACAGACCTTCGGTCTGATCTGACTCGAGTTGCTATATCTTTTCTAACTGATGGGACCTTCCGAATTCCTAAACGGGGCGCTGAAACACCCCAAAATTTCCATTGACTTAACATTGAGACAAACTTTGACGGGTCATAGCTGCGAGTGAGAAACTTGTAGAAACTTGTGGCTTACCACATTTAAGGAGGCTGACAGGCTGTGTAAGAACATACCTCACAATGGGGTGTAAGCTGTGCTGCTGGGGTGTAAGAGGCCCCCAAAATTTCCCATTGACTTATAATGGGGCAGGAAACATGCCCATAAAAGGGAATAAAAGCGTCCCAGATGGAATATCTTCACTTTAGAGTGTCTTAGAGACATGGGGGTGGGCTCATTTTACTCAAGCATCCAATCAGTCTCTTAGGATCACCCCAGAGCTATTAAGCCACGCCCCTAGCAACAATTTTGGGTACCCTAGCAACATCTCCCATAGACTACCATTATAAAAAGCCCAGATGGATATCTTTGCACCAGAGTGTCATAGAGACATAGGGGTGGGCTCATTTTACTCAGGCATCCAATCAGTCTCTTAGGATTCTTATTGAGGTATTAAGCCACGCCCCTAGCAACAAAATATGAAGACCCTAGCAACATAATAAACAAAGCCTTATATCTCTGGATCTGAACATCGTAGAGACACAGGGGTTGGACCGTTTTACTTGTGGCTTGAAGTTTAATCATTATGGGATGGCAATTTTCTCCCTAGCAACCAAACTTAGTACCCTAGCAACGAAATAAACAAAGCCTTATATCTCCGCTTCAGAACATCATAGAGACACGGGGGTTGGACCGTTTTACTTGTGGCTTGAAGTGTGATCATTATGGGATGCCAATTTTCTCCCTAGCAACCAAACTTAGTACCCTAGCAACGGAATAAACAAAGCCTTATATCTCCGCATCAGAACATTGTAGAGACACGGGGGTTGGACCGTTTTACTTGTGGCTTGAAGTGTGATCATTATGGGATGCCAATTTTCTCCCTAGCAACCAAACTTAGTACCCTAGCAACAGAATAAACAAAGCCTTATATCTCCGCATCAGAACATTGTAGAGACACGGGGGTTGGACCGTTTTACTTGTGGCTTGAAGGGTGATCATTATGGGATTCCAATTTTCTCCCTAGCAACCAAACTTAGTAGCCTAGCAACGCAATAAATGTTAGCTTCATGCTAGCTTCCTGCTAATCATGCTAGCTTCATGCTAGCTTCCTGCTAATCATGCTAGCTTCATGCTAATCATGCTAGCTTCATGCTAATCATGCTAACTTCATGCTAGCTTCATGCTAATCATGCTAGCATCATGCTAGCTTCATGCTAATCATGCTAACATCATGCTAGCTTCATGCTAATCATGCTACCATCATGCTAGCTTCATGCTAATCATGCTAGCTTCATGCTAGCTTCATGCTAATCATGCTAGCATCATGCTAATCATGCTAACATCATGTTAGCTTCATGCTAATCATGCTAGCATCATGCTAGCTTCATGCTAATCATGCTAGCATCATGCTAGCTTCATGCTAATCATGCTAGCATCATCCTAGCTTCATGCTAATCATGCTAGCATCATGCTAGCTTCATGCTAATCATGCTAGCATCATGCTAGCTTCATGTTAATCATGCTAGCATCATGCTAGCTTCATGCTAATTATGCTAGCTTCATGCTAGCTTCATGCTAATCATGCTAACATCATGCTAGCTTCATGCTAATCATGCTAGCTTCATGCTAATCATGCTAGCTTCATGCTAATCATGCTAGCATCATGCTAGCTTTATGCTAATCATTCTATCATCATACTAGCCTCATGTTAATCATGTTATCATCATGCTAATTTCATGCTAATCATGTTAGCACCATGCTAGCTTCATGTTAAATTATGCTAGCTTCATGCTAACTTCATGCTAAATCGTGTAAGCATCATGCTAGCTTAATGTTAAATCATGCTAGCTTCATGCTAAATCATGTTCGCTTCATGTTAAATCATGCTAGCTTTATCTTAAATCATGATAGCTTCATGCTAAGTTGTCAAACTCTACTCTCAGACTAGGCTTTCTCAAGCCAACATAAAGTTTGTTCCGACGAACTTTTCTATCTAGTTATTATTATGTTGGCTTGAAAAAGCCAACATACTGTTGTTGTATCTAAACTTATTATTATTATTCTTATGCTCCCCCACTTTTTCTGACTGTAACTCCTCCTAGAGCTTTCAAGCTACACCCACAAAACTTAACAAAACTTTTAAGACTGGTCCGTAGATTTATGCTATGACTTTTCTAACTGATGGGACCTACCGAAGTCCTAAAAGGGGCGCTCAAACACCCCAAAAATTCCATTGACTTAACATTACGACCAACTTTGACGGGTCATAGCTGCGAACGTGAAATTTGTAGAAACTTGTGGCTTATCACAGTTGAAGAGGCTGGCAGGCTCTGTAAGAACATACATCACATTGGGGTGTAAGCTGTACCCCTGGGGTGTAAGAGGCCCCCAAATTTCCCCATTGACTTATAATGGGGCAGGAAACACGCCCATATAAGGGAATAAAAACGTCCCAGAAGGAATATCTTCATTCTAGAGTGTCCTAGAGACATGGGGGTGGGCTCATTTTACTCAGGCATCCAATCAGTCTTTCAGGATCTCTCCAAAGCTATTAAGCCACGCCCCTAGCAACCATTTTGGGCACCCTAGCAACATCTCCCATAGACTGCCATTATAAAATGCCCAGATGGATATCTTTGCATCACACTGTCATAGAGACATGGGGGTGGGCTCATTTTACTCAGGCATCCAATCAGTCTCTCAGGATTCTTACAGAGTTATTAAGCCACGCCCCTAGCAACCAAATATGAGCACCCTAGCAACAGAACAAACAAAGCCTTATATCTCCGCTTCAGAACATCATAGAGACACGGGGGTTGGACCGTTTTACTTGTGGCTTGAAGGGTGATCATTATGGGATGCCAATTTTCTCCCTAGCAACCAAACTTAGTACCCTAGCAACGGAATAAACAAAGCCTTATATCTCCGCTTCAGAACATCATAGAGACACGGGGGTTGGGCTGTTTTACTTGTGGCTTGAAGTGTGATCATTATGGGATGCCAATTTTCTCCCTAGCAACCAAACTTAGTACCCTAGCAACGGAATAAACAAAGCCTTATATCTCCGCTTCAGAACATCTTAGAGACACGGGGGTTGGACCGTTTTACTTGTGGCTTGAAGGGGGATCATTATGGGATGCCAATTTTCTCCCTAGCAACCAAACTTAGTACCCTAGCAACGGAATAAACAAAGCCTTATATCTCCGCTTCAGAACATCTTAGAGACACGGGGGTTGGACCGTTTTACTTGTGGCTTGAAGGGGGATCATTATGGGATGCCAATTTTCTCCCTAGCAACCAAACTTAGTACCCTAGCAACGGAATAAACAAAGCCTTATATCTCCGCTTCAGAACATCATAGAGACATGGGGGTTGGACCGTTTTACTTGTGGCTTGAAGTGTGATCATTATGGGATGCCAATTTTCTCCCTAGCAACCAAACTTAGTACCCTAGCAACGGAATAAACAAAGCCTTATATCTCCGCTTCAGAACATCTTAGAGACACGGGGGTTGGACCGTTTTACTTGTGGCTTGAAGGTTGATCATTATGGGATGCCAATTTTCTCATTAGCAACCAAACTTAGTACCCTAGCAACGGAATAAACAAAGCCTTATATCTCCGCTTCAGAACATCATAGAGACACAGGGGTTGGACCGTTTTACTTGTGGCTTGAAGGTTGATCATTATGGGATGCCAATTTTCTCCCTAGCAACCAAACTTAGTACCCTAGCAACAGAATAAACAAAGCCTTATATCTCCCCTTCAGAACATCATAGAGACACGGGGGTTGGACCGTTTTACTTGTGGCTTGAAGGTTGATCATTATGGGATGCCAATTTTCTCCCTAGCAACCAAACTTAGTACCCTAGCAACGGAATAAACAAAGCCTTATATCTCCGCATCAGAACATCATAGAGACACGGGGGTTGGACCGTTTTACTTGTGGCTTGAAGGTTGATCATTATGGGATGCCAATTTTCTCCCTAGCAACCAAACTTAGTACCCTAGCAACGGAATAAACAAAGCCTTATATCTCCGCTTCAGAACATCATAGAGACACGGGGGTTGGACCGTTTTACTTGTGGCTTGAAGGTTGATCATTATGGGATGCCCATTTTCTCCCTAGCAACCAAACTTAGTACCCTAGCAACGGAATAAACAAAGCCTTATATCTCCCCTTCAGAACATCATAGAGACACGGGGGTTGGACCGTTTTACTTGTGGCTTGAAGTGTGATCATTATGGGATGCAAATTTTCTCCCTAGCAACCAAACTTAGTACCCTAGCAACGGAATAAACAAAGCCTTATATCTCCGCTTCAGAACATCATAGAGACATGGGGGTTGGACCGTTTTACTTGTGGCTTGAAGTGTGATTATTATGGGATGCCAATTTTCTCCCTAGCAACCAAACTTAGTACCCTAGCAACGGAATAAACAAAGCCTTATATCTCCGCATCAGAACATCTTAGAGACACTAGGGTTGGACCGTTTTACTTGTGGCTTGAAGGGTGATCATTATGGGATGCCAATTTTCTCCCTAGCAACCAAACTTAGTACCCTAGCAACGGAATAAACAAAGCCTTATATCTCCGCTTCAGAACATCATAGAGACACGGGGGTTGGACCGTTTTACTTGTGGCTTGAAGGTTGATCATTATGGGATGCCAATTTTCTCCCTAGCAACCAAACTTAGTACCCTAGCAACGGAATAAACAAAGCCTTATATCTCCGCTTCAGAACATCATAGAGACACGGGGGTTGGACCGTTTTACTTGTGGCTTGAAGGTTGATCATTATGGGATGCCAATTTTCTCCCTAGCAACCAAACTTAGTACCGTAGCAACGGAATAAACAAAGCCTTATATCTCTGCTTCAGAACATCTTAGAGACAAGGGGGTTGGACCGTTTTACTTGTGGTTTGAAGGTTGATCATTATGGGATGCCAATTTTCTCCCTAGCAACCAAACTTAGTACCCTAGCAACGGAATGAACAAAGCCTTATATCTCCGCATCAGAACATCATAGAGACACGGGGGTTGGACCGTTTTACTTGTGACTTGAAGTTAAATCATTATGGGATGCCAATTTTCTGCCTAGCAACCAAACTTAGTACCCTAGCAACGAAATAAACAAAGCCTTATATCTTCGCATCAGAACATCATAGAGACATGGGGGTTGGGTCTTTAAACATGTTAGCTTTATGCTGACTTTATGCTAAATCATGTTAGCTTTATTTTAAAAAGCTTCATACTGAAGCATACTAACAACAAGACAGCCTACTGAACCAAACTTCTGTCAAACTTCTGTCAAACTGTTTTAAACGTTCAGACCAGGCTTTGTCAAGCCAACATAAAGTTTGTCCTCAAACTTTAATATCTAGTTATTATTCTTCTTCTGATCCCCACTTTTTCTGACTGTAACTCCTCCTAGAGCTTTCAAGCTACACCCACAAAACTTTACAAAACTTTTAAGACTGGTCCGCAGATTTATGCTATGACTTTTCTAACTGATGGGACCTACCGAATTCCTAAACGGGGGGCTCAAACACCCCAAAATTTCCATTGACTTAACATTACGACCAACTTTGACGGGTCATAGCTGCGAACGAAAAATTTGTAGAAACTTGTGGCTTATCACAGTTGAAGAGGCTGGCAGGCTCTGTAAGAACATACATCACATTGGGGTGTAAGCTGTACCCCTGGGGTGTAAGAGGCCCCCAAAATTTCCCATTGACTTATAATGGGGCAGGAAGCACGCCCATATAAGGGAATAAAAACGTCCCAGATGGAATATCTTCATTCTAGAGTGGCGTAGAGACATAGGGGTGGGCTCATTTTACTCAGGCATCCAATCAGTCTTCCAGTATCTCTCCAAAGCTATTAAGCCACGCCCCTAGCAACAATTTTGGGTACCCTAGCAACATCTCCCATAGACTGCCATTATAAAATGCACAGATAGATATCTTTGCATCACACTGTCATAGAGACATGGGGGTGGGATCATATTACTCAGGCATCCAATCAGACTCTCAAGATCCTTACAGAGTTATTAAGCCACGCCCCTAGCAACCAAATATGAGCACCCTAGCAACACAACAAACAAAGCCTTATATCTCGGCATCAGAACATCGTAGAGACATGGGGGTTGGACCGTTTTACTTGTGGCTTGAAGGGTGATCATTATGGGATGCCAATTTTCTGCCTAGCAACCAAACTTAGTACCCTAGCAACGGAATAAACAAACCCGTATTTCTCGGCATCAGTACATAGTAGATTCACTGGGGTTGGACCGTTTTACTTGTGGCTTGAAGAGTGATCATTATGGGATGCCAATTTTCTGCCTAGCAACCAAACTTAGTACCCTAGCAACGGAATAAACAAAGCCTTATATCTCGGCATCAGAACATCGTAGAGACACGGGGGTTGGACCGTGTTACTTGTGGCTTGAAGTGTTATCATTATGGGATGCCAATTTTCTGCCTAGCAACCAAACTTAGTACCCTAGCAACGGAATAAACAAAGCCTTATATCTCTGTATCAGAACATCGTAGAGACACGGGGGTTGGACCGTTTTACTTGTGGCTTGAAGTGTTATCATTATGGGATGCCAATTTTCTCCCTAGCAACCAAACTTAGTACCCTAGCAACGGAATAAACAAAGCCTTATATCTCCGCATCAGAACATCATAGAGACACGGGGGTTGGACCTTTTTACTTGTGGCTTGAAGTGTGATCATTATGGGATGCCAATTTTCTCCCTAGCAACCAAACTTAGTACCCTAGCAACTGAACAAACAAAGCCTTATATCTCCACAACAGAACATCATAGAGACATGGGGGTTGGACCGTTTTACTTGTGGCTTGAAGTGTGATCATTATAGGATGCCAATTTTCTCCCTAGCAACCAAACTTAGTACCCTAGCAACGGAATAAACAAAGCCTTATATCTCCACAATAGACTATCATAGAAACACGGGGGTTGGACCGTTTTACTTGTGGCTTGAAGTGTGATCATTATGGGATGCCAATTTTCTCCCTAGCAACCAAACTTAGTACCCTAGCAACGGAATAAACAAAGCCTTATATCTTCGCTTCAGAACATCTTAGAGACACGGGGGTTGGACCTTTTTACTTGTGGCTTGAGGTGTGATCATTATGGGATGCCAATTTTCTCCCTAGCAACCAAACTTAGTACCCTAGCAACTGAACAAACAAAGCCTTATATCTCCACAACAGAACATCATAGAAACACGGGGGTTGGACCGTTTTACTTGTGGCTTGAAGTGTGATCATTATGGGATGCCAATTTTCTCCCTAGCAACCAAACTTAGTACCCTAGCAACGGAACAAACAAAGCCTTGTATCTCCGCATCAGAACATCATAGAGACACGGGGGTTGGACCGTTTTACTTGTGGCTTGAAGTGTAATCATTATGGGATGCCGATTTTCTCCCTAGCAACCAAACTTAGTACCCTAGCAACAGAACAAACAAAGCCTTACATCTCCGCATCAGAACATCATAGAGACATGGGGGTTGGACCGTTTTACTTGTGGCTTGAAGTGTAATCATTATGGGATGCCAATTTTCTGCCTAGCAACCAAACTTAGTACCCTAGCAACAGAACAAACAAAGCCTTATATCTCTGCATCAGAACATCATAAAGACATGGGGGTTGGGTCTTTAAACATGTTAGCTTTATGCTGACTTTATGCTAAATCATGTTAGCTTCATGCTATATCAGGCTAGCTTTATGCTAAATTATGTAAGCTTTATTTTAAAAAGCTTCATACTTAAGCATACTAACAACAAGATAGCCTACTAAACCAAACTTCTGTCAAACTTCTGTCAAACTGTCTTAAACGTTCAGACCAGGCTTTGTCAAGCCAACATAAAGTTTGTCCTCAAACTTTAATATCTAGTTAGTGGTGCTTGCATTTATGCAAGGCATCACTATTACTATTCCTCAGGGATATTATTATATTTTATTCTTACATCTGCACGTTTTTTCGGCACCTAACTCGTCCCGCACGGTTTGTCGCAGACCCATGAAAGAGGGCTCAAATCGACCGGCTTATTGAGGAGAGGTGTGCTATGACTTTTATAAGCGATCGGGTGCAGGATTTCCGAAAGGGGGGCGAAAAACCACCCGAAAAATCCCATTGACTTAACATTGCGCCCAACTTTGACGAGTCATAGCTCCGCTCGAGGATTTTGTAGAAACATGTGGGTTACAACATTTGAAGAGGGTGGTAGACTCTGTAAGAACATATATCACATTGGGGTGTAACTTGTACCCCTGGGGTGTAAGAGGCGCCCAAAAGTGCCCCAATGAAAAGTCAATGGGGGAAAATCCCATAGACTTAACATTGCAAAAACTTTGACGGGTCATAGGTACGAGCGAGGATTTTGTAGAAACATGTGGGTTACTAAATTTGAAGAGGGTGGTAGACTCTGTAAGAACATGGATCACAATGGGGTGTAAGTTGTACCACTGGGGTGTAAGAGGCACCCAAATATTCTCATTGACTTATAATGGGGCAGGAAACATGCCCATATAAGGGAATAAAACAGTTCCAGATGGGATATCTTTGCTTTACAGTGTCGTAGAGATAAGTGGGTGGGCTCATCTCACTCAGGCATCCAATCAGTCTCTCAGGATCATCTCAGAGCTATTAAGCCACGCCCCTAGCAACAATTTTGGGCACCCTAGCAACATCTCCCATAGACTGCCATTATAAAATGCCCAGATGGATATCTTTGCACCACAGTGTCATAGAGACATGGGGGTGGGCTCATTTTACTCAGGCATCCAATCAGTCTCTCGGGATCCTTACATAGGTATTAAGCCACGCCCCTAGCAACCACTTTTGAGCACCCTAGCAACATAAAATTCAAACAGTTATATCTCCGCATCAGAACATCGTAGAGACACGGGGGTTGGACCGTTTGACTCATGACTCAGAGTGTAATCATTATGGGATGCCAATTTTTTCCCTAGCAACCAAATACAGTACCCTAGCAACAGAGTAAACAAAGCCTTATATCTCAGCATCAGAACATCGTAGAGACACGGGGGTTGGACCGTTTGACCCGTGACTCGGAGTGTAATCATTATGGGATGCCAATTTTTTCCCTAGCAACCAAATACAGTACCCTAGCAACAGAGTAAACAAAGCCTTATATCTCAGCATCAGAACATCGTAGAGACACGGGGGTTGGACCGTTTGACTCGTGACTCAGAGTGTAATCATTATGGGATGGCAATTTTTTCCCTAGCAACCAAATACAGTACCCTAGCAACAGAGTAAACAAAGCCTTATATCTCCGCATCAGAACATCGTAGAGACACGGGGGTTGGACCGTTTGACTTGTGACTCGGAGTGTAATCATTATGGGATGCCATTTTTTTCCCTAGCAACCAAGTACAGTACCCTAGCAACAGAGTAAACAAAGCCTTATATCTCAGCATCAGAACATCGTAGAGACACGGGGGTTGGACCGTTTGACTTGTGACTCGGAGTGTAATCATTATGGGATGCCAATTTTTTCCCTAGCAACCAAATACAGTACCCTAGCAACAGAGTAAACAAAGCCTTATATCTCCGCATCAGAACATCGTAGAGACACGGGGGTTGGACCGTTTGACTTGTGACTCGGAGTGTAATCATTATGGGATGCCAATTTTTTCCCTAGCAACCAAATACAGTACCCTAGCAACAGAGTAAACAAAGCCTTATATCTTCGCATCAGAACTTCGTAGAGACACGGGGGTTGGACCGTTTGACTCGTGACTCAGAGTGTAATCACTATGGGATGCCAATTTTTTTCCCTAGCAACCAAATACAGTACCCTAGCAACAGAGTAAACAAAGCCTTATATCTTCGCATCAGAACTTCGTAGAGACACGGGGGTTGGACCGTTTGACTCGTGACTCAGAGTGTAATCACTATGGGATGCCAATTTTTTTCCCTAGCAACCAAATACAGTACCCTAGCAACAGAGTAAACAAAGCCTTATATCTCAGCATCAGAACATCGTAGAGACACGGGGGTTGGACCGTTTGACTCGTGACTCAGTGTGTAATCACTATGGGATGCCAATTTTTTCCCTAGCAACCAAATACAGTACCCTAGCAACAGAGTAAACAAAGCCTTATATCTTCGCATCAGAACATCATAGAGACACGGGGTTTGGATCGTTTTACTCGTGACTGGAAGTATAATCATATACTGTCCCCCGAAATTTGCCACGGCAAGCACCACTTCACATTTTCTTCAGGAAATGTACCTATCTAGTTATGTTGGCTTTGAAAAAGCCAACATACTGTTATTGTATTTAAGCTTATTATTATTATTCTTCTGGTCCACACTTTTTCTGACTGTAACTCCTCCTAGAGCTTTCAAGCTACACCCACCAAACTTTACAAAACTTTTAAGACTGGTCCGTAGATTTATGCTATGACTTTTCTAACTGATGGGACCTACCGAATTCCTACACGGGGCGCTCAAACACCCCAAAATTTCCATTGACTTAACATTACGACCAACTTTGACGGGTCATAGCTGCGAACGAGAAATTTGTAGAAACTTGTGGGTTATCACAGTTGAAGAGGCTGGTAGGCTGTGTAAGAACATACATCACATTGGGGTGTAAGCTGTACCCCTGGGGTGTAAGAGGCACCCAAATTTCCCCATTGACTTATAATGGGGCAGGAAACATGCCCATATAAGGGAATAAAAGCGTCCCAGATGAAATATCTTCATTTTAGAATGTCGTAGAGACATGGGGGTGGGCTCATTTTACTCAGGCACCCAATCAGTCTCTCAAGATCGTCCCATAGCTATTAAGCCACGCCCCTAGCAACCATTTTTGGGCACCCTAGCAACATATCCCATAGACTGCCATTATAAATTGCCCAGATGGATATCTTTGCAGCACAGTGTCACAGAGACTTGGGGGTGGGCTCATTTTACTCGGACATCCAATCAGTCTCTGAGGATTCTTATTGGGGTATTAAGCCACGCCCCTAGCAACCAAATATGAGCACCCTAGCAACATAATAAACAAAGCCTTATATCTCTGGATCCGAACATCATAGAGACATGGGGGTTGGGTCTTTTGGTCATGTTAGCCTTATGCTAGCTTCATGCTAAGTCATACTAGCTTCATGCTAGTTTCATGCTAGCTTTATGCTAATTTAATAATAAAACATGCTAGCTTCATGCTTATTCATGTTAACATCATGCTAGCTTCATGTTAATTCATGTTAGCATCATGCTAGCTTCATGCTAATTCATGTTAGCATCATGCTAGCTTCATGCTAATTCATGTTAGCATCATGCTAGCTTCATGCTAATTCATGTTAGCATCATGCCAGCTTCATGCTAATTCATGTTAGCATCATTCTAGCTTCATGCTAATTCATGTTAGCATCATGCTAGCTTCATGCTAATTCATGTTAGCATCATGCTAGCTTCGTGCTAATTCATGTTAACATCATGCTAATTCATGTTATCATCATGCTAATTCATGTTAACATCATGATAGCTTCATGCTTATTCATGTTAACATCATGCTAGCTTCATGCTTATTCATGTTAGCATCATGCTAACTTCATGCTAATTCATGTTAGCATCATGCTAGCTTCATGGTAATTCATGTTAGCATCATGCTAGCTTCATGCTAATTCATGTTAGCATCATGCTAGCTTCATGCTAATTCATGTTAGCATCATGCTAGCTTCATGCTAATTCATATTAGCATCATGCTAGCTTCATGCTAATTCATATTAGCATCATGCTAGCTTCATGCTAATTCATGTTAGCATCATGCTAGCTTCATGTTAATTCATGTTAGCGTCATGCTAGCTTCATGCTAATTCATGTTAGCATCATGCTAGCTTCATGCTAATTCATGTTAGCATCATGCTAGCTTTATGCTAATTCATAATAGCATCATGCTAGCTTAATGCTAATTCATGTTAGCATCTTGCTAGCTTCATGCTAATTCATGTTAGCATCTTGCTAGCTTCATGTTAATTCAGGTTAGCATTATGCTAGCTTAATGCTAATTCATGCCAGCTTCATGCTAAATCGTGTTAACATGCTAACTTTTTGTTAAATCATGTTTACGGAAAGTTAGACTACTAAACTAAACTTGTTTTAAGTTTCTCTTAAACTGTTTTAAACGTTTAGGCCAGGCTTTTTCAAGCCAACATAAAGTTTGTCTTCAAACTTTTCTATCTAGTTATTATTATTATTCTGTTCACATTTTTTTCTGACTGTAACTCCTCCTAGAGCTTTCAAGCTACACCCACCAAACTTTACAAAACTTTTAAGACTGGTCCGTAGATTTATGCTATGACTTTTCTAACTGATGGGACCTACCAAATTCCTAAACGGGGTGCTCAAACACCCCAAAATTCCCATAGACTTAACATTACGGCCAACTTTGACGGATCATAGCTGCGAACGAGAAATTTGTAGAAACTTGTGGGTTATCACATTTGAAGAGGCTGGCAGGCACTGTAAGAACATACATCACATTGGGGTGTAAGCTGTACCCCTGGGGTCTAAGAGGCACCCAAATTTCCCCATTGACTTATAATGGGGCAGGAAACACGCCCATATAAGGGAATAAAAACGTCCCAGATGGAATATCTTCATTCTAGAGTGTCGTAGAGACATGGGGGTGGGCTCATTTTACTCAGGCATCCAATCAGTCTTCCAGTATCTCTCCAAAACTATTAAGCCACGCCCATAGCAACAATTTTGGGTACCCTAGCTACATCTCCCATAGACTGCCATTATAAAGTGCCCAGATGGATATCTTTGCATCACACTGTCATGGGGGTGGGATCATATTACTCAGGCATCCAATCAGACT